>NW_010361114.1:60809-132499 GCF_000414095.1 Morus notabilis | reverse complement strand
AAAAAATCTTTTTTATTATATTTTTAAATTTTTATAATATTGTATATATATTTTTTTATATAATCTACTATTATTTAGTAATTATATTTGTATATACATAATTATTAAGTTATTTTGTGTTAAATTATATAAAAACTAAAATCAACATTCAACACACATTATTAACAAGAATGTATATTATTTTGTATATTAATTTTTAAATTCGTAGTTCATAATTGTCTAATTAAAAACCTGACCAAGAAAAGCCCAATTGGGATAAAAACTTGCTAAGAAAAAAAAGGTGCAATCATTTTGTGACGAATTACAAATTTTACAAACTTACAAAGTCTAAATATACAATTACAATGTCGAAAGCAAATACATATTTACAAATTACAATTTAATTTGAAGCTGAAGGATCGCCTTCAAAGTTAAATGTTAATCTATTAAATTTATCGATCCATTCTTGACTTGCCGGTGAAATTGTATCCTGTAAATGTTGATCGGCACGATCCCAATCCTTAATGCAGACCAAGGCCTCAACAATGTCCCTTTGCAATGCGTTTCGGCGTTCCTCAAGTATTCGTCCGGTCGTACTAAATGCTTGTTCGGATGAAACAGTGGAGACTGGGATCAAAAAAATATTCATTGCCAATCGAGTTAGGATTGGCCAAGTTAATGCTTGTGTCCTCTACCATCGAACTAAGTCAAACGATTCTCCAGTACCGTCGACTACTAAGCTCTCATTGAGGTACGCCATAAGCTCGTTGACACCGCCACCGCCGCTGCCACCTGCTGATGAAGATCCACTCCCAGCTTCTTTTTGAGTCGTCTTCTTCTTCTTCTTCTTCTTCAACCAGAAAACATTCAATAATGAATGCGGATTTTCATCTTGTTGTTGCGATTCATGTACTCCAGAGTTTGTGTTTCTAAACCTACACTCATATTTACTATAGAAAGAAAATATTTTTACCTTTGTTGTTGGAAATTGTTTAGAACAATTGATGCCTAAAAATTCACCTAAGTTTTCTAAACAACTTTCTAAACCGTCTAATTCGGGCAAAATATAGCCGTTTGGTCGGGTTCGGGCTTCGGGCAACTCGGGCCGAAGTGAAAAAATTTAAAAAAATTCCGGCGGACGGCGATCTCACAGCAGTGGGCTCCTGCGATTCGTGCATTTTCGGGTAGCCCGAGCCCGAACCCGAAAATGGAACTTGCACGGGCCGGCCTTTGGCCCTGCCCGCCGAGCCTGAAAAATTCGAGCTTCGAGCAGGCCGCCTGCCCAAAATTCCAACATAATTCATATACTAAAAATTAACTTTAAACCTGAATACAAGCAAAGATATAATGATACATATTCGTCGCAATAATTCTGAAATTTGCACATTTCCAAATGTTTCTTTTTTATATATACAAACATTTATTTTCAAATGTTGCACATATATAATGATCATTTTTTTTAGAATGTATTTTAATGATAATCACTTCAATGGTATCTTATTTAATTTGATTTTTCTTTTCGAAGGCAATCAATCAATATATTCGTTATACCACAAAGATGTCATTGTTTCATTTGTTCACATGAAAAAGTTAATTTGGAATGAACATGGGATCCTTAATTATGTACATGCAGCTCGCCAGTATGTTTGTCAAGAAATACGAAAATAGTATGTAATTAATTCACTCACTTTTAAATTACGCGACAATATTACAAGCGAAAAAGTACCTGATCATACATCAGCTAGTTATGAGATTTTCTCATACCGGTCATGGTGTGGCAAAGCAACGAAAAATTAGAAAAATTAGGTTCCCCTTACTTAATATTGAGAGATCGATTCATATTGTTTAAAGTCATAAGGTTGAAATTGCTCAAGTATAGATTAGGGGCTCGTTTGACAAATATATTTAAACTAATAATTCTGCTTTTGTTATAGTGTAAAGATCAGGAAAATTCTGATATTAATTGATGTAATTTACGTAATTAAATCATGAATTTCCTGGATAATGACATATTTTATAATGAAGGATTTATGAAGTTAATAATATTATTCTAAAATTCTATATATATAATTTTATGTCAAAAATTTTTATGTTATGTCTCGGTCGATAATCCTCACCGTAAATTAAGACGGGAGAAATTTTTGATTCGACTATGACTCGTAATTCTGTTCATAAGAATTTCTGAGTACTGTACTATGTTAGTAATACTCTAAGAGGCACTCTAACATTTAAAGAAATCCTTAATTACCAATTAGTAAAATCGGACTTACGTGAGTCGCATTTTCAGTAAAACCGTAAAGCCGGGCTCAAAAATTAACACTGTCGGTCATCATGTTTTACTGAGAGTTTAAGACACGTATGTTGAACTCATATTTTATGTTATTTTAAGACATATTTTAAAGTCAGAAAACAGTCTGAATAATCTACGCGATTTTAAATCTAAACCGGTATTAATTTCTACCGAGTATAGTGTAGGACTGTGTTTTAAACAATGAACTGAAAACTGCAGGAAAATATTTGTCATGTAAATTGATCTAGAAATTACTGTCAATATAAATTTGATTTGACAAGAGAAGATTTTAGTGGGAGATAAGGATGAGACTTGATTTGACCTTAAGTTGAAAGATGTTATAAGTCATCATTAAGGAGATTTCTCACTCTTTTTCTCTTAATCTTTGGCAGCCCAAAATTTTTGTCCAATTAGTGAGCCTAAGAAACTTAAGAATTATGGTTAAGTATAATTAACCAATTGTCTATAAATATCACCACTTAAAATTAAGCTCATTTTCTACAATTTCCTCATTTCTTTTTCACCTCTCTTGGCCGAACCACCCTCTCACCATCTCTCTCAAAATTTTTCTCTTTTCCACACCTAAATCCTACTAGCCGAAAATACCAAAAAGAAAAGGAGAGAAGAAGCATTTGGTAGACTTTTTACAAATGATCTTCATGGGGTAATCTCTTGGTTTCTCTTTTCTTTTTAAGAATGTTTAAGTTTAGATTTTTCTAGAGTAAAAAGTTTAAATCTTTGTATTGTAGGACCTTCTCATTTTGGTGGTCAAAACCATCTTCTCCTAAGCCTTGTGGTAAGACTTTTCAAAACTTATCTTGATCTCTTAACTTTAAGAACAAAGTTTGGATTGTTTACAAAGTTGTGTTTTATGTGTGTTAAAAGGTTAGATCTTCACATGCATGAGGTTTTTAATGCTAGATTTATGTTTTAAAATTGTATTTCATGTCTCAAGATTGCTGTTTTGTGTGTTTGGAACAAGTTCTAAACCTTTCATGTTAATCTTAAGAGAATAAAGATGCAAAAAAATTTAAGTTGGTAAGCTTTATTTTCGGGTAAAATTTTTTAGTCCACTTGGACTTAAAATTCAGAGGTGTTATAGTCCAAATTGGTAAGCTTTATTTCACAAAAGTTGTATATGTTGAAGTGGTGAACATTTCCTTATAACTGAGAAAAATCTCAATTATGGCCCTAAAATGTGTTTTTAGACGTTTTTTCAAAATTGGCCAGAATTTCATCAAAACTGTCTAAAACTGTCAACTTGAACTAGTTTCTGTTTTACTATTTTTGGACCCTTTAAAGAGCAATTTTGGGATTTCTAAGACACATGTGTTAAAGTTTTCGACGTTACGAACAAATCTCCGTGACTGTGAAAAATCACAATTCTAACTCTAGGAGCGTTTTTACGATGTTTTGAAAAACTACGCGAAATAATATTTGTGCCCCTGTTATTTTTAAGATTTCGGTCCGTTCCGAGGCCGAACCTCATTTTCCGTGAAACACGAAACTTTTAGATCACATTAAGACGAAATAAGAAGTTTTAAAAATGTTACAAACCTATGGTTATCTTCTAAAAAATAAGCACTAAGTGCTTAGCAGACCATATTCCTAGTAACTGATGATATTACTAGCGGTAAAATGAGATTTACTAACGATTTTCATAAAAAGATTGGATGGAGAATTTTTTTTTTTTATAAAAACACTAAGTATGGGCCCAACACTCGTACTAGGCCCATAACATTTCAAGCCTAAGTTAGGCACGCTAGTGTAAAGGATCGTTGTAGACATGTTGGAGACTAATGGACCTTAATACAAATTTAGGTCCAATCTAAGATATAATATGAAATAATAACTTAGACAAAGAGCATGGTAAATAACTGATTTAAGTTGTTAACCTAGGACCGATTAGCAAAGGCAATTAAGGAAAAGTATATGATAAGGGTTTATTAAAATGATCTTTGTAATGTGAAAGAAGTTAAATGATCCATATTTAAAAAGGAAATATTTCTAAGTATAGGAATGAATTCCTAAATAGACTAAGCTAATAGACTAGCTTATAATGAGTCAAACTTACACTCTCGTGGGTTTCTTTACAGAACACAACAGTAAAGGTTAACTTCGGCGAGTAATATAATATAGTCTCAACCTTGACTGAAAGCAGGTAAGTGGAAATCTCACCTACAATATGAATAATTTTAAAGTGAAAAATTATACATTTCTTATATACATGTTTTTGCTCTATGATATAGAATGTCATGTCATATCATGTAACATGCTCACTAATGAAATTAATGAGAACAGTTTAAAGTTGAGTGTAGTACGAACCTCCCAAGATTGGGGGTTTATGTTCAGAAAAAAAAATGATGAAATGAATTATGGTCACAGTGTAGTTGGGGACCTTGCAAACCCTTTCTACTCGCTGATCGCGCACAATCAGTATGAACACTCGGGCCCATAAGATTAATAAATCAAGTTTATAAAAGAGCATAATTGGTACATGCATTACTGTTATGCTTTAAGTACTCTGTTTTTAATTAGCAATACTTAAATTTCTACTTACTAAGTATAAACTCACCCTTAAGATGTATTTATACTGTAAGGAAATAACAAATGAAAAGTGAATGATGGACAATGCGCAACAGTAGATGAGCAACGTGGAGAATGAGAAATTGATACCGCTCGCATTTTTATTCCGCAATATGTTTTATTATGACAAGACCTTTTTAATTATATGTATGTAGTATGGTTTTAAGAAGACCGAGACTTCACTTATAATTTAAAAATTAATGTATGATCTTTTGAAAAAAAAAAATCGGCAAATTTCACTTTAATTAATTAAAGCATTTTAAAAGAATTCATGATAGTAAGTTTAGGAAACGGCTTTCTAGATTGGATCGTCACATGTAGTACTTTTAAAAATTTCTGACTAATAATTCTCTTACAAATTAAATTTTCATCCTAAATCAAAATTACTGATTTAAATGTATGAATTAAAAAAATCCTCGATATTGGAGTACTTATTAGTGACCGTCAAATTAAAAATGTGAGGCGCCGATCCTTTTTTTTTTATTAACAAAATAAAGTTACGAGATTTTTCCCCAATACACCAGAGAAAATAAACACACATATATATGTGCTATACATATAACTAGAACTCATAGTTTAAAATATTTAAAAAGATAGGGAACATTTTTTAATTTATAGAAATAAAAAAAATATTTAAGCTCCGCAAGCTCATTATTGTTTTACTTTTTATTTTTTCTCACTCTATTGTAAAATCTCATGAAAAGAAAAAGAAAAAAGAAAAAAGAAAACAAGACCAATGTGTAGTGCAACATACATACCCAAACTCAACTAAGCACTGCACAGCAAAAACTAGAAACGCCACGTAATCTATTGAAAAATCCCACACGTCCTACTTATACCACCTATTCCAAATCACATCTCCCGCCAAAACCTCATAATCTCTGCCTCAATCCTTATGCCACGTGTACACCTCCCAATCCCAAGCGTCCACGTTAACCGTAAAAACCTCTCAACTTTTCCCTTGAAACACCGCCCTCTCGAGAACCAGGTGGCCTTCATCCAAAGGATCTACTTCGTTTCAACGGTCCAGATCTCTTCTCCGCCAGCTTATAATACATTCAAAAATTGCCACCTGAACTTCAGGTGGAAAAGATTTTCCCGAGAAAATCGAAAGAGAAAACGATAGATAGCGAAGGAAGGGAGAAATCGATTTAAAGAAAGGCTGGGGAACAAGAGAATCGGAAGTCCATGGAGAGCTTGAATCGGAAGGATATCGACTGTCGTTTGGAGGATTTATGTACGAACAAGAGAATGAGAGGCATCAGCGAGATCAACTCGTCGGGTTCGGAATCGTCCAACCGGAGGATGATTGGGAAATCCGATGGGGAGTTAGAGGAGAACGACAAGGGCGACAGGGGAAGGAGCTTGATCAAGTGCGATTCGTTCGGCTGGATCTCGGTGATCGGGCGGCGGAGAGCGATGGAGGACGCGGTAGCGGTGGCGGAGTTCGATTCGTACCGGTTCTTCGCCGTGTACGACGGCCACGGAGGGTCGGGAGTGGCGAATGCGTGCCGCGATCGGCTCCACCAGCTGCTGGAGGAAGAGGTGGAGGGTAGGGCTAACGGATCCGGCGACGGCGCGGCAGTGGAGTGGGAGAAGGTGATGAGGGAGTGCTTTCGGAAGATGGACGAGGAGATCGGTGGAGGTCGAGGGTTCGATGATCAGGATGAGGACGGCGACGGCGGCGGCGGCCGTGGTCGAGAGGTGGCGTTGAATACGGTGGGGTCCACGGCGCTGGTCCTCATTGTTGGGAAGGCGGTGGTGGTGGTGGCCAATTGTGGTGATTCTAGGGCGGTGCTGTGCCGCGACGGTGGTACTGTGCCCTTATCACGTGCCCACAAGGTGACGTGCCTTTTCTTATTTTTCTTGCTGTTGTTATTATTTCTTTTTTTTTTTTTCAAGTAATTATTCGCATATCGCTTATATTTATTTATGTGTTCACATAACATTACTGGCTGTTTGTTATATTTGTTTGGATCTCTTTTTTTTTTTTTTAGTCTTATGTTTGGATCTCTTTTTTTTTTTTTAGGCCCGTTCACTTCGTTGATTCGAGTTTGTAATTCGAGTTAAGATGTGATTTTGTATGAGAGTTTTTTACTCTAATAAAAAAGTTAGATGTAACTGTTTCTGAGAGATTTTTACTTAGCAAAACTCAAATTCTAAATTCGAATCGACGAAATGAACGGGGCTGATCTTTTGTTTGCATTGATTATAATCATTAAGGTTTTTAGAACTTTTGGCACCTATTTTATCGGGTTTTGATAATTTGTACCTTTAAGCCTTTTATTTTGACACTTTACGGCCTCAATTAGGATGTCCATCCTACCTGTCCTATTTTCTAATGTTCGTTAGCGACGAAAAAAGTCAACGACGGCCTCACCTCAATCAAAAATTCCCATACCTTGTATAAATTTTAACACAAATTACTCAATCCCCTAATCCGATATAAAAAAAAAAGGGGATAAATTGCAATGATTTAGCAAGTTGAGGGGTAAAGTTTTAAAATTAAAGTTTACTAATAAGTTGTCAAAATCTGATAAATTTGAAATACAACTGCAATTACTAAAACCCCTAATCCAGAAATCGTTATTGCTTCAGTAAATTTGAGATATAATTATGTGGTATTTGAGTTTCGTAGTGATACGTAACTCTATTGGTCAAAAAGTTAGTTCTGGTGATTAACAAGTCATTAAAATATGATATGCTTGAAAAAAGAGAAATGAGTGATTTTTATTTTAGTTTATAGCTCATACGGTGTGGTGTATGTGCATTTTTTCGAGTTATTAATAGCTCATCCATAAAGTTATATGGGCATTTTTGGTATCTAGCTTGATAGTCCTTGTCCAGCTGAGGATATGTTGAAGTAAGCATGGTTTTGTGATTTCTTATTTGATAACTCTCTTGCACAGCCTGACCGACCTGACGAAAGGGAGGGAGTCGAGGCGGCGGGAGGAAGAATCATGAACTGGAACGGATGCCGCGTCCTTGGAGTTCTTGCTACTTCAAGATCGATAGGTAAATTAAAGACTTCGCATCTGTTTTAATAACATTGCATGGAGACACCATATGAACAATGTCTATATATTTTTGCATCGATACGGGCTACGTCTCACAATGCGCTAGTATGTTTTGGCCTAAATGTGCTGGATTAGAAAGATGTTAGCATGAATGCTAGTAAGCTATTGCTATTACTGTACTTGTTTGATTCCTATAGCGCAATGGTAAAGGGTGATACTGATTTTTGAACGACTCAAATTCTCAATTGGTGGCATTCTATTTGTTTGTGTAATTAAACTTGACTGTTTCTATTCTAAGTATTTATTTGTTTATGGTAATATTGGCATGATTGAGGAGATTGCTATTTGAAGCCATATGTGATCTCTGAACCTGAAGTCACCGTTTGGAAACGTTCCGACTCGGATCAATTCCTTATAATAGCAAGCGACGGACTATGGGATGTAGTGTCAAATGAGTTTGCCTGCGAGGTTGTAGGAAGGTGTTTTGATGGGCAAATCAGGAGAAGGTTTCCCGAAGGGTTGGGTGGAAGTACTGCCGGAGAGGCAGCGGCTTTGCTGGCCGAACTGGCAATGGCTCGGGGAAGCAAAGACAATATCAGTGTTGTAGTTGTGGATCTAAAGAAGTAGAGCCGAGTGTGTTCCTTGATTTTTCTTTCGCTAGTTCCTTTTTTTTATTTTTTTTATTTCTGGTTTTAACTTTTGAATTTGATCGCCTGATGGCTTGATGTACAGAGATGTTTAGTCTGGAAGAGAACTTTCGTATCTGAAAATTCTTTGGTGGATTTACTGTTTTGACTGTCGTAAACTATCTGGGGGTCTCAAAAACTTTTGTTATTGATCAAATTTTTTAGAGTACTAATTCATAATTTCATTAGTCATTAGCTTTGATTGTGAAACGGATATCACATGAAAAGTAGTTCTAATAAGCTTTTGCCTAGGCTGGAACTTCTCTCAACTTGCTATTCTCGATTTTATTGATTGATGCAAACAAGTTGCTTGGATTAGAAATTTCCTGGCTATTAGTTTATCACGAGAATTTTCATTTCTTGCCTTCAATGAAGTATGTTAAACAGGAGGGATATGCCATATAAAGAAGATGGACAGAATTGAAGTTGCACAAACTATTATATTCATATTGAAATTTAAGTAAAACTTTTGCAAAGATTACAACGTCACGACACCAGAATAAAAAACAAAAAAGAAAAAGAAAAAAAAGGACGTCCGAAACTGCTCTGAAGTCTGAAGTACACAATGAAATGAAAGACTTCCCAGTTTAGAAGTCATTTTTCACTGCTCAATTCCCACTCTTTTCACTTTCACTCTCTCTCATATCTGTCTATATAAATAGTGTACTGGAGCAGAAGGAGGATGAGCACTTTTCTTAAACCGTCTCTTCACTCCTTTCTTCCCCAGCCTTGAAGCTTATTTAACCTGATCTCATCCTAAAGCCTACTCCGATCCCAAATCACAAGTAAAGATAAAAACGTCGAAAAAGGAAAGTTTTTAAAAATAAAAATAAAAAAAAAATAAAAAAAAAAAGAAAGATAAAAGACCTTTCTGGACTGCATTTGTATAGCTGCACAAATCTTACATTACAACCCCAGAAACTGACTGAGAACTTCTTTCCTTTGTGACTCAGTTTTTCTCCTTCTTAGGCTAATGTGTAGCTTGAGACTGAGACGTCTGCTGGAGAAGTAGAATGAATGTAGACAAACTCAAGGCTCTTTCCGGACGGCAAAGAGTTGAGCCATGACGGAAAAGTATAGGAATCGCCAAACTTAGAGAGACCCCAAAGTGGACCATAGAGCTTGTTAATTGAAAGCTTCATGTTTTTGAGTGTCTTAGCGGACTTGTTGGTCACCACTGTGGAGTATCTGTAGTAAGTATTTCCATTGGCACTCCATGAAGTTGTCAGTTTCTGTGCTATGGAAATTGGGCCAGAAGATGAAGCTGCAAAACAAGCTCCTCCAGTGTCTTAGCGGACTTGTTGGTCACCACTGTGGAGTATCTGTAGTAAGTCTTTCCATTGGCACTCCATGAAGTTGTCAGTTTCTGTGCTATGGAAATTGGGCCAGAAGATGAAGCTGCAAAACAAGCTCCTCAGTCAGATATCACTTTCCCATATATATCCAGCGTTATGGGTCAAATTTAAACAAAATCATTCAGAAGAGGAGGCCATGGAGAGTACCTGGAGTTGCTGGACTTGTTTCTGGCGTTGGAGCTGGTTTTTGAGGGGTGACATGTTTAGGTGCTGGAACCACCTCTGAAAAATGAAATCCATTGATCAACAACTCAAATTGACGTGGCAGGCTCTGTCTGCTCATAGTTATCTCTTTCATCGGCAAAGTTGTCATAAGCATCAGGGCCACCGACAAGGGCGCCGGTGAGGAGATTCGGGTCGCTGGCTTTCCTGCCGAACCAAGTCGCGTAGCCTTCTCGGCAGCCAATAAACTTAGGGCTAACCTTGTAGGAAACAATGGAAGAAGCCCTGTGGTGAACTTGGCGAGGGTAGTTGTTTCCATACCCAACCATGTAGCTAGTGGCTCTTGGGTTGTCCCCAAGAATGTAGTCCACCTGAGAAGTCAAAATTTCCAATCCACTTGTCAACAACAATAATCATACTAACACTCCTTGCTTGACAATGTTTACTAAGCAAAATATTATATGTCATCTTTTCTTAAGAGGACAAAATGTTGACTTCTCCAATTTACCTGAGATTTCGCGAAGGAGAGAAGCTGGGATGATGGGACGCTGCCGGAGGCACACTTGAGGGGTTTTCCGGAGGAGGCGAGGTAGTCAGAGTAGACAGTGGCCAAGAAAGAAGCACTCGTGACGAACTGCATGTTGTTCCATCTCTGCCTGAAAATGAGGCCACCAGGAGTCTTTTGCACGTTACGAGCGCCCTTGCCGATGCAAGAACACATAAAGTACTCTGCCTTCTGCTGGTAACTCTCAAACACTGATGCGTAGCGACCAGCCTTTCCTTGCATTAGGAACTGTAGTAGGAGCAGGACACACATTTTAGCATATCCTTGCCTTTAACAAATGTGGCATTTATGTTACTTAGCCTTGCATTTTCCGGGCAATAGTGTAGAAGAACACTCGTCTATTTCAAAAATAATCTAATTATGACTCAAATTTACTAAAGTTAGTAACATTGTCAACAACAAAGGCACGCTAAAGTATAAATTTATGCGGCTTAAACGTAATAGTTGTTGAAAATTTTGACCCAAACTTGTTAAAATTAACAACGTTATTCACATTAAAATACTCAATATCGTTGTTAACAAGCTAAACATTCTAATGTCAACAACATTTGCTAACTTCAACAAATTAGAGTCAAAACTTTCACCAAAACAAACATAATATTTTTTGTCATAATAATATATATTAAGACAAATAATACTATGTTAAGCAGCCAATATTTAGTGTCCATATTTAATACATTACCTTGGCAACAAGAGTCTGAACACCAGCATATTTAACATCCCAACCAAACTCAGTCATGCCCCATCCAGTTCCACCCATGGAATCCCCATTCTTCGCAAGGTAGTTCAAGTAGTACTGGTTGTTAGTGGCCTGGTACAACCACGCCGCGGCCCATAGTAACTCGTCCTGTTTAAACACATCAAAGCCCAATAAAAAAAAGCCCAACTCGATAAGTACGACTAAGGAGGCCCATAAAAGCCCAAAGTTAACGCATACGTACATTGTAACCGCTAATGGACCGGTAGTATTTTTGGGCCACAGTGATGCTGCCGTCGTATTTGCCCCTGTACTTATCGGCGAAATCGAACAGCTGAAATAAAAGGAGAGAAAGCAGAGCCGTCAGATTTACACTGGTAGTAATTATTGTAAAATATAGAGGGTATTATTGGAAACCCAAGAAAGGAAAGCATAGATAAGGTGGGGGCGACTGGCGAGTCTGTTTGTGGGCGTTACGAATCCACCGACAGGACTCGCACGTGACAAGGCACATGAAAGTCGCACTCATTATGGATCTTACATGTGGACGGTTAGGATCCGGAGGACCGAAGACAGTACGGTCAAAAAAAACACACTCACCGTGATAGACGGCCAAAATGTGCGTGTCGCCACGATCCAACATATGTGCCGGAATTTTTTATTATGCCCAAAAAATGCACAAAAAACGACATCGTTTCTGTTTTGTCCTATTTCGACAAAGCTTGCGGGTATTCTAAAATTTCATAAAGAAAAATGGTGACAAAGTATAATTAAGGAAAAATCGGAGCCCTTTCCAATTAATTTACAGGGGGCGAAATTACGCTGGTAAGTAGCAACTAGCAACTAGTAAGCAATGACAGGACTGACAAAAGAGGAGGTTGGGTCCCACACAACTGCCGTATTAACTACGACGGTTTTGCTATCATACGCCTGTCGCGCATTGTAAAAAGCGATAATAGTTAAGTCAGGCGCAACAGTCAGTTCAGCAGCAGCAAAATGAAACCGAACCTAGCTAACCTACGCCGGAAACGGCGCATCAGAGCAAAACTAGAGTCCTTTTAGCTATCGTGGTTAAAAAAAATTGAATGTTTAGTTTAATTTCTTAATTTACGTATATTTTTTTTAAGAAAAAGTATTATAAATTATGATTGAATTCGCAATCGCACGCAAAAATTAATCACATCTAATTTTTTTTATTATAATAAAAAATTTTATACATAAAATTATATGTTATCTCAAATTAAAAATTCAAATCAACAAATTAAATATACTCGCACGTGACAAGGCACATGAAAGTCGCACTCATTATGGATCTTACACGTGGACGGTTAGGATCCGGAGGACAGAAGACAGTACGGTCAAAAAAAACACACTCACCGTGATAGACGGCCAAAATGTGCGTGTCGCCACGATCCAACATATGCGCCGGAATTTTTTATTATGTCCAAAAAATG
This sequence comes from Morus notabilis, assembly GCF_000414095.1. NCBI lineage: Eukaryota > Viridiplantae > Streptophyta > Magnoliopsida > Rosales > Moraceae > Morus > Morus notabilis. Next base: position 119,708 of record NW_010361114.1, on the reverse strand, counting down.
CACAAAAAACGACATCGTTTCTGTTTTGTCCTATATCGACAAAGCTTGCGGGTATTCTAAAATTTCATAAAGAAAAATGGTGACAAAGTATAATTAAGGAAAAATCGGAGCCCTTTCCAATTAATTATTACAGGGCGAAATTACGCTGGTAAGTAGCAACTAGCAACTAGTAAGCAATGACAGGACTGACAAAAGAGGAGGTTGGGTCCCACACAACTGCCGTATTAACTACGACGGTTTTGCTATCATACGCCTGTCGCGCATTGTAAAAAGCGATAATAGTTAAGTCAGGCGCAACAGTCAGTTCAGCAGCAGCAAAATGAAACCGAACCTAGCTAACCTACGCCGGAAACGGCGCATCAGAGCAAAACTAGAGTCCTTTTAGCTATCGTGGTTAAAAAAAATTGAATGTTTAGTTTAATTTCTTAATTTACGTATATTTTTTTTAAGAAAAAGTATTATAAATTATGATTGAATTCGCAATCGCACGCAAAAATTAATCACATCTAATTTTTTTTATTATAATAAAAAATTTTATACATAAAATTATATCTTATCTTAAATTAAAAATTCAAATCAACAAATTAAATACACTATTTCATTTGTTTTCCAAAACCATCTTCCACTTGGATAGTTAGAAAAGAGTTAAGAAAAAAACAAAAGCGAAAGCAGAAAACCCAAGTTGTGAAAATCCCTTTATTGTTTCCGACAAACAGTAAAAAAAGCACTATTATTGTAAAGACGAGTAAGACAACGAAAAAAAGAACATACGTGAACAGTGGTTATTTTGTTTACATTATTGGCACGCATTTAAGTGTGAAAATATAGAGGGAAATCTTAATGCTAGCATAAAGAAAGAAGTAATTAAATAAAATATAACGTTAATTTTTTTCACAATTTATTCTCTGTTTTCAAAAATTACTGTTTCAATTTCATCTCCACTTACTCTGTGGAAGGCCAAAAAAAAAAAAGGAATGACGATTTGCTTGAAGAAATTTCCGAAAAATATTTTAATATTAAATATATAACAACTATAAAACAAGATGTGCAATCTGAAATTGTTTTCTATATTTTTAAAAACATTTTAAGGCTATTTTTGTTTTTTTTATGTTTTTAAAATCTGAAAAATACACATAATAATTGTTCAAAAAAACAAGATAAATCGAAAATTGAAAATTGAAAAAAAAATAAAAGATACATATATGTATTTAATTAAAAAAACAGAGAATGAAGTAAAGACCTGATGGGCGTGACGGAGGAGAACAGAGGAGTAGCCAGGGTTGGTGCGACGGAAGACGATGGAAGCGGCGGCCATGGCGGCAGCGGTTTCTCCGGCGAGATCCGACCCGGGGTTGCTCGGGTCGATCCTGTAAGCACGGCGGTCGGTGGTCATGTCCTCAGGTCTTTGCCAGCAGTAATGGTCACTGTTCCCGTCTCCCACCTAACCACAAAACCAAATTATCATCCCCCAACAATGACATTGACCACAATTAGTTTCTAATCCCCACTTAGATTACGTATAATGATGTTTAACACCACAACCTAACAAAAAGAAACCACTTATTGCAACTTTAAAAAAAAATTAATTCTCTTCTTCCTTAAACATAACTAGATAAAGGAATGGTTTTTCTTTCGTCTTTCGCAATTGGGCATCGACCAAAAAGTGAAAAAAAAAAAAACCTCTCCATAGAGAACATAAGGTTGAGGGTGAGCTTTGATGAAGTAGTCAGTGCCCCACTTAACAGCGTCCATGGCATGACTAAGCTCACCATTCGCAGCCATTTGCTTCCCATACTCAATAATGCTCCACGACACCATTGTCACTGTGAACGCCATTGGTAAACCAAACTTCACATTGTCTCCCGCATCATAGTACCCTCCAACCAGATCCACCTACCAAGAAGAAATCTCATTTTTTGTATCAAAAAGAAAAAAAAAATAAATAAACTGGTGCTTTGAAACTCATTTTATAATGATTTTATTTTTTATATAAAAATGAAAATAAAAACGTTTTTAATTTTGAACAGAAATTATTTTTAAAAATATATTTAGTAAATGATTATTATTTTTCTTCTATTTTATATTAAATTATTAAAAATATTTGTTTCCTGTTTTTTTGCGCTTACCCCACTGGCTTTTCCGTCGTTGAGGCCAGAATTGGCTCTCCAAGTGACTCTCTGGTTGTGGGGGAGATAGCCGGATCTTTGAGCTTCAAAGAAGAGAAGACTCTTGCTGAGAGCTTGGCCATAGTCATGGCCAGCCAAAGCAAAGGGAGAAAAACAGAGGACTAAAAGCAGAGAAACAAGTTTCACAAACTTCTTCTCCATTATGGAAACTGAAAATGCTGAAAGAAAACACTCTGATCTGTTTACAGATCGGTTCAACAAGAGAATTTCTTTTTAACTGTATATTATAGTATTGGAGGATTGACAATGTGGGTATGGTTTATCAGCTAAAAACTTCTGATAAACCCACCAAAGAAAGATAGAGAGAGAGAGAGAAAAAGCAAACGCTTTGAAAAGGGTGAGAGAGAGAGAGAGAGTGCAGAGAAAGGCAAGAGCTCGAGGCTCTATATATTGAGCAGCAGGGGAAGGCCAAGTGACCAGATTTTGGCAGAGAGCATTAAATTATTTTACATTTTTTAAAAACAATTTTGCTATATTATTGTTGTTATTTTTTCTTTTTTGGAGTTCGGAAACGGTTGAGAAAAGAGCAGAGCCATGTGGGTGTCCCCTGGCTCTTTACAGGAAGGGTCGGTGTGGGTTTAATGTATTTGTGGTAAAGAAAATCACCATGGGAAATAATTAAAAAATGTATATATTTTTTGTTTGTGCGTGAAAAAAAAAAAAATAGTTTACCCAAAAGGGTGTGTTTATTATGAAATGAATTTATGATGGACAACATTGAGTTTCAATGGGGTCAGACTGAGGCTTCAGAATTACCAAAACCAGAAAATTGAAAGTGAGATTTGTTATGAAAATTAAGATAATGTAAAACTAAGAAGAAAGCTTTTAGGGAGAAAAATTAGAAAAATAGTTTTATTAATATTGTGGAGATATATAAAATGAAAAATTTTAGAGTTTTATTTATAAAAAAAATTTATATTATACACGATTATTATTTACACAATATTAATTATTTATTATTATTATTTTCACAATAAAATTCTGACTTACCAATAATTTTAACTTTTTTATATAGTAATTTTAACGACGGTTAGTATTCATAACAAAGATTTATATTTTGGGGGGTCGAAAAAGTATCAGAAGAAAACTGTCTTTTGGTTCCCAGTTCCGAACATGAATTACCCATATTGCCCCTGGTTCTTTCCCAAGTGCCAAATGTCGTATGCTTGGGAAATATTTTGTGGTTTACACATGTTTCAATAATTATCTGGCATCATTTGATTGGATCATGGGCAGTGAGTTTGGAAAACCTCGTTGACCTCCTTTGAAATTAAACTATTTATTTTTATAAGTTTACCGCTCGATGCATCGGGAAAAAATGTTTTGACTGACTTACCAAGTGACAGCCCTTTGTTTCTCAGTAATAATAATATAAACCTTCTAAAGCAATGATTTTTCGAACTTCTCCTCCTACTAAAGGGATTTTACTTTGTCGCTATGTTTTTGCTTCACACTCGTTTAGTCGTTTAACTGTTTGTCTGTGAAAAAACAAAATCCAGAGAAAGTGATGAACTTTTGGGGATGGAGAACTTTGGTTTCAGGTCAGTTTTACACGATTATAAATAAATCCCATCATTTCTTTTCTTTTCTCTCTTTTTTTCCTTCTTTTTTTTTTTTTTTGGTTCTATATGTGGGGAATATACAACTGCATGTGTAAAAACGTTAACAACTTGTGAGTGAACGCAAAATTAATATGGTATCGCCCATATCTTCTTGTTCTTTGATTTGTTTCTATTCATTCGAATTGTACGCTATTTTCTACAGGGACCGTGTTGGTACTTGTGGCAGATGTGAAAAGTAAGAGGATGTTTAGTAGAGGGATTCGTTCCCTGATTCGAATCATGATTTGTGATTCGTTACAGTATTTTTTCTTATAAAAAATTCACGTAAATCAAAAATAGTTCGAATCACATGGTTTGAATCCTCCAACCAAACGTCCTCTAAGAATACTCGTGACTCTTTATAGTATTTTCTCTCATAAAAAATATACGTAAATTGAAAATAATTTTAAATTATGATTCTGAATTCATCATCTAAATTCTCTCATAAAAATAATACCAAAGAAGGTTCATTCATTGAAGGAGGATGCTTTTTTTTTTTAAAATTACCTTCCAAAATTTGCTTGGTTTTTTCTTCTCTTTCATCTCCATTGCGTTTTCTTAACTTGTATATGCGTGTTTGTTTGTAACACAGACTTTAACGCCGGATAAACATGGATAATGTTGAGTGTGTGGAATTTAATTATTAATTAATGGTGATGTGGAGTTAGTTTGCCGATTTACGTACTTCAATTGCTCTTATTTTGCTTATATTGAGAGGCATCCGTTGAGAACGGGCTTTAAGTACGAGATGTGTGATTCTCTTATAATCTTTTTTTTTTTTCATCGTAGTAAAATTTTACGGCGACTAAAAATAAATGTGACTTTGACATTAAAAGTGAATTATTAATTCGTTTAATTCATGGATTCAAATCATTAAGGTGACATTTGGTTCGTGAATTTAAATCATGTGATTAGAATTATTTTTTATTTACGTGTATTTTTTATGAGAGAAAATACTGTAACGAACCACGAACTATGATTCGAATCAGATAACGAATCTAGATACCAAACGGACTCTAAAATTTAGATTTTTTGTGAGAAAAAAACACTATAAAACAATTATTTGAATGAGACTTTAAGTGGACATTTAGTTTATGGATTTCAAATTATAATTCAGAATTATTCTCGATTTACGTGTATTTTTTGTGTGAAAAAATACTGTAGCGAACTATGAACCATGATTCGAATCATGACACGAATACACCAACTAAATATGATTTAAAATTTTGTGTGTTTTAGAAAAATGCAAAATGCTAATCTCTAATATGAAAAATGCTAAATTTTCATTTTCTTTGAATATGAAAAAAAGGCTACAATTTGAACTGATTGTTTATATATTATTGGTTTACTAATTTCTAGGCACCTTAATTATTTTGAATTCTCCACATTTTCATGGCCCAGATTTTCTGGCAGTATGGCTCAACAGAATCCTGCTAAATCCTCACCACTTTTAATTAAAACAAAAATGGAGGAAGAAAATTAAAGAATGCCCAACAAACTAAAACAAACATTAATGGCACAAATTATGGCTTCATAAAACTACATTCACCGGTTACTTTCAAATCGTACGTTGAGAAATAAAAAGGAAACCCACGTTTTTCATCCAAAAACTTTTTATATAATACATAGAACATGGAGAAGAAAAGTGACTGATTGAGATTGTGAATGGTTTGTACTCTGCTGTCCCATGTAAAGAAGAAGATGCATCATCATCTTCTATTATCTAACGTTTGTAGAAACCAATTATATGATAATTTACTTATTTCGCCGATTTGAGTTTAAAATTTGAGTTTTATTTCAGTAAAAAAATTTTAAAAATAATTACATTTAATTTTTTTACTATAGTAAAAAATTTTCATATAAAGTCATATCTTAACTCAAATTAAAAACTCGAATCAACGAACTGAACGGACCCTATATAATTTTTTTTTCTTTTTTAAATTTCCCATTGATTTGGAAGATACACAAGCATTAATTTTCTTCCAACACTTGCAGGGAAAACCTTTATTACTCTGCTAGATATGCGTTGTCTGAATATTATTCGACTGGCCGTGATATTATTTCTGTTGTTCCCTATATAGAGTTACAAAATCTTTTTTCTTTTTTTTTCTTTTTTCTGGCAAATTCACGTGTATGAAGCTTAATAAATTTGCGCACACATCTTCTGCTCATAATTGAAATTCCAATAATTGTAAGCAAAAAAAAAAAAAAGAGAGAAAATAATAATAATCACTGATTATGGAGTTACATGATTACCCTTCATCGCATTTCGTCACAAATTGCAACATCATTGTACCCATGAAGAAAAATATTTTCTCTCGCTAATCAAAGAAATACTTTTATGTGTGCGACTGTGTTAAAGAATTGAAAGAAATACTTTACTTTGAAGATAGTACAACAAAATATTGCTTTAACACGAACGAAATATCATTTATGTGTGCGACCGTGTTAAAGAATTGAAAGAAATACTTTACTTTGAAGATAGTACAACAAAATATTGCTTTAACACGAACAAATTATCTTTTATGTGTGCGACCGTGTTAAAGAATTGAAAGAAATACATTACTTTGAAGATAGTACAACAAAATATTGCTTTAACACGAACAAAATATGTTGAATTTGTGGACGAAGGGATACTACAAGTAACTAGCTATTGGAGGGATATTCTATGGCAGAGTAAAAAATAGACAATATACCCTACTAAATGTGAACCTTTTTTTTTTGAACTATCAAACATTTATTTTCCTAAATTAGTTAACTTTTTTTGTTTTTGGGGTCAGAAAACCATCTAATATCAAAGAAAAAGAAAATAAAGAAAAATGAGATCTACAAAACAAAGCAGCAAAGTTACTTAGAGTCGAATAATTGGATTTGGAACACTATAAGAAACAATGTCGCCATATTAAAAAGAAGAATCATAAAGGGTCCTACGACTCAAGACACAAATAATGTCACTGTCAGTCATTCTAACCTAGCTGAAAAGAGAAATGACTGAAGACCTCACTGCAAATGGCACTCGGTCTCTAAGGAAATCCACCTCCAAACTTTAGCACACCCTACAAAAACAATTAATCTCACATCTAACTGCCCAAATAACCTCTAACATCACCACACCGAGCAACAACCATGCCATACTAAATGGCGTCTGGGAGGAAGTAGACCTAGTGGTGAACTCACCAAGCATCCAACAAGACCCTCACCACTACTAATAGAGTTGAAAATCATTACACCTTAAATCTCTCGTCACACCAAACTAAATGGCGATAGTAAAGGACTAGGAGCACTCAACAAACAAATGGACCAGAATCTCATTCACATTCTTCCACAACAGAGGTTAAAGTTTGGGCCGTCCGACTCGAATCCAACAGCTCGAATGAGACTTTTCGGTCGGGCCAATCTGGTCCATTCTTTTCATCGGGTTGGACCGGACCGATCCTAAATTGACGAGGTTAGACTGATCCGGCCTAAAGCTCGACAGGCCTCGGGTCGGCTCAAAATTTACAATATATTTTTAAGAAAAATTTTAAAAAGATGTATTTGGACAGGCCAAAGAAAGTTTCAGCCTAGGCCCGACTCAAGGGTTAGGGCCGGACTGAGACCGGGCTAACAGTGTTGGGCTTCAAACTGACTCATTTAGCTCTGTCAAAACTTACAGCTTTATTCCACAACAATAATTTCTTAAGAAACATGTACTATTAGTAAGTATGATTTTATGGGAGACAAGAATATAATCTTTGGCTCCTAAATTTAACATATGATGTTGGAGCTGCGGAAGTAAAAATTTTCCAATAACCACTTATGTTTCTGTGCAATGAATGTCTTTTTTATTATTATTCTCTTTAATGTATCGAGAGTTCAATACCCTCTTACCTCACTTCAAGATCCTTGCTCGACCAAAATTGGCATTGTGTGGGTTGGATGTGTTGTGGCTAACTAAAAACTAGAGTATTTTTTTTTAAATATATAATTGAGTTAGATTATTTATATTCTTATTCTATTGGCAGGTCTGAAAGTTTTAGAATAACTAAATAGATTGAGGAAAAAATGATACTAAAGGTCTTCATTTTCATTTTCCTTTGGGGAAAAAAAAGAAGAAGAAGAAGAATTCGAGTAATTAAAATGACACTAATGGTCTTCATATTAATTTTTCTGTTCAATATAGTTACTTAGGAAATATTGTAAAAGTCAAGAAATCTAATATTTCCTTTGAAAGAAAAAGAAGAAGAAATAGACAAAACGGAGAAAGAAATGAGCAAGGGCATGTATGTAAAATCTACAACGAAGTTAAGGTAGCCGTGAAGCCAGGAACATGATACCTAACAAAACTGAACTGTAAACCTGAGTTCGAATGCCCGACAAACCAACAAATAACACCCGCGCCCATTTATATATTTTTCTTATCTGGAAAATCATTCATTTTTAATTTTTGTAAAGCTCCACCGACAGTACCGGGTAAAACAAAATCAAAAAAAAAAATTTTGGGGGGGGGGGGGGGGGGGGGGGTGGATGGAGGGCGTGGAGGTTGGTTAAACAAAGGTTAGAAAATTACTTGCCATTTTGTGTAATTTAAACTCAAAACTATGGCTATATTTGTGGAGTTATAGGTGTAGCAACTTAACCATAGTACATTTAAAAAACGAAAAAAAAAAAAAAAAGAATAATGAAGAGAAAAATGACAAAGGAAGATGTGGTCAAAAAGATAGGTCCCTTGTCAGAGTGCTTTATTCTCAACCGCAATCAACGGTCTCCGCCGAAAAAGAGATTACCTCTTGTGTTTTTTTTTTTTTTTTTACTTTTAAAAAGTAATGTTTAAAAGTGCACCAAAAAAAAAAAAAAAAGAGGGAGAGAGAGGCTAAGTGTGGAAACTGACACGTCAAAGACTCTTCAAACGGGTCAAAGAGGCAAGCGTCCGCAATTACCGGTCCCGCCTCCCGCCGGTACTGTGACGGCCACGGCAAGGCGGCACATGCGAGCGGTGATTATTTTAATTTTTTTATGTTGCCCTAAGCTCAAAAACTGCCGCCTAAGCGAACCTGCCCAGCCAGTAACACCCGGGGACCACCTGGCCCATTAGAATTTTTTAATGGGCCTACTTACTGTAGCCGACATGACATGGCAGGATCTAAATGGATTACCGGACTAACATTAGTAAACCATAAATTTTTATATTTTTCCCCCCTACTTGCTCAAGCAAATCATAGAATTTCAATTGTTTATTTATATTGGCGAAGAGTTTAGAGGTTTTTTTGTTTTTTTTATTTTTAAGGGAAAAGAGTTTTGAGTTTTCAATAAGAGTTCTTGGAGAGTTATGGATTATAAAGGTCTTCTAAATAGAGAAGGAAGCATCCTTGCTTTCACAGTGGGAAAATTTCCATCTTTTGGTAGGTTCATAGCACAACATTGTCCCCAAAAACAACTTTTTTTTTTTTTTTTTTGGTGGCTAGTGGGTTAGGGGATTCCTTTTGAAAGATTGAGAATTCACACTAGGTTTTTTTTTTTTTTTTTTTTTTTTTATATAATTTTTTTGGGGGTAAGTAAGAATTCACACTAGTTGACAAACATGGTTTAGTTTCTAGGCAAATTCACATTGCTTTCTGTGGAAGTTGACTTAATTTGAATGGGATTGGAGCCTATCTATAATTATTCAAATTTCAAAATGGGCATTGCTTTAAAACCAAACTATTTTTAGAGGAAAACTGCTAACCTAGCTTAGTTGCTTAGCTAAATTTGGTACGTACTTGTATTTGTGGCTTAAATCGGTTGATGTGCTGCCAAATATTTGATATAAATCGCAATTCGAGGCTAGGAAATTATAGTGATATTACAACGGTTGAGTTTGTAAATCTACGTTTGGTTGGTAGATTCGTACCATGATTTGAATTATAATTTGTGGTTCGCTACATTATTTTTTCTCACAAAAAATACACATAAACCGAGAATAATTATAAATCATGGTTCTGAATCCATGAACCAAACGTAATTACGTACGAGTCAATAACTTATACCTTAAATGTTGATTTACACAACTTGGAAAACCAAGTGGATATTTGGCTGCCAAATTTTTATTTTGTACATAAATTGGAATATAAAGTTAGGAAGTATTGATATATATATATATATTGATAGAAAAGCATTTATTATCAAGGAAAAGCAACAAGAAAACGGCATGGAAAGCAAACAAGGCCAAATTGGAAGCAAAGCTGCTTAAACACTGTCGAATAAGTGGTATAAAGCAGGGGACAAACAAATAATTTCCCTAATCATCAAACTAGAAAAATCATAAAAGACTCCACCACTCAAGACATGAGCAACAATATTATCCGTCTTACTTATCCAAGTTTTTTTTTAAAAAAGGGCTGAAACATGAGTCACTATCCCCACTCGGTCTAAAATAAAACCCATCTTTCAATTAGAGCTCGATCTTGGGATGTTTGGTTAGAGGATTCAAACCATAATTTGAATCATGGTTCATGGTTCGTTACAGTATTTTCTCTCATAAAAAATACACGTAAATTAAAAATAATTCTAATCACATGATTCTAATCTATGAACCAAACGTTAATAATGTTTTCACTCTCACTTTAGTATCACCCTGAAAAACCGGTTTATTGTTACTTCCCAAATTCATACCACAAATCTTGAACTTTACAGTAAAAGTACGTGCATTAACACTAGAACCCCATCAATGAAACATAAATCAGCTTACATGTGTACTCCAAAGATATTTATGTTTCAAATCGTTGAGTCAGGTCAGGGTCTATTTTACTGTACTCTTAAAGGGGCCAAGGAAATATAACATATCTTTGAAAATATCGGAAAACATTATTAACCTTGGTCTACTATATTAGTATCCCAACAATATTGCACCACGACCAAAAACCTAATCTTACATTTAAACTCTTTAGACGCGTTTAGAATTCATTTCAAAATAATTTTATTTTTTGTATGAAAATAAAAATAAAAATGAAAATGTTTTTAATTTTAGACAGAAATTATTTTTAAAAATGTGTTTAGTAGTTTTATCAAGAGATTATTTTTAGTATAAAAAAACTCAATAATGTCTATATTTCTCTCTCTCTCTCTCTGCTCGAGAGAGGAGAAAATGAAAACAAAAAATGAAAAACGACTAAAAGTCGTTTTTCATTTATCTCTCATTTGACACTAAACTAAAAAATCATTTTCATTTTCGTTTTTTGTCTTTATTGCGCCAAACGCCGTTTTGAAAACGTTTTCATTTTTTCTTGAAAAACGTGAAAAATAAAAATAAGATCAATTCTAAACACGACATTTATTTTTCTTTTTTGTTTTTAAATAATAAAGGAAGATGTATTTTAGGATGAGAGATACACATTCTAATTTTGACTTGAATGATCGGTCTTACTAATAAATTCTAGTGAAACACACTGTGACATAACATGTGCACAATATTCCAACAAAGAGAAATTAAGAGGGCACACCAACAATCAAGCACGTATAAAGCTCTTCTAATAACATCTCTAGATCAAGACCGATACATGTAAGGTCACCAATAACACCGTTGTGAAACACCATAAGCAGATTTGACACAAAAACTAAACAGGAGAGTAGGAAAACATTTTAGAACCGAGTTTTAAAAATCAATATCTGAAATTTACCGGGATAATTTGTTTTTTTCCAAGTTCCGTACCACTTTGGGAGACATTGAAAGGCAGATTATGGTCGTTGAGATTTTGCCGGTGGATGCTATATGAAGTTATCTCAGAATACATTGAAGGTATAAATATGGACCCCATGCTAAAGCTAAGCTTTAACTTAGATACCTCTATATATATATATATATATATAATCGGCATGGTGGTTAGGTACTGAAAAGTGAAAAATCTTGTGTTCGGTCGTTTGGGTTAAGAATCAATAAATATTTTTTTTTTTATCATGAAATGACAAGGCCTAGTTCTTCTCACTCGTTACGTCAAAAAGAGAGTACTGTTAGTTCAGATTCTGGTTTGATATAGTACTGGGTGGTTCTGCTTATGACACTTTTAATATATGCTGTGTTTTTATTCGTGTGCATGTTTGTGGTTGCGTTTGTTCGGAATTTAAGTGATAGGGCAACTATCCACGTCCAAACAATATAGATAACACAGTACTTTGATTAGATATATATATATAGGAGGTAATAATAAATACTTCCCCAAATTAATTCCTACTTTTGCTCTTTTTCCTTAACGCCATTAATGGTCGATTAAACTTCTTGCTAGGCATTTAAGATAAAATATTAGGCCTTATTCATTTCACCCATTCGAGTTTTTAATTTTTATAGTAAAAAATTTTTAGAAAATGTCACATCTAACCTTTTTTATTACAGTAAAAAACTCTTAAAAAATATCACATCACAACTCAAATTGAAAACTCAAATTCGCGAAGTAAACGAGACCTAAAAGAAAAATAAGAGAGATTCTCTAGTACGTTTATTGTACTGATATATCAAATTTTTTAACCGTTGAATTTATTTATTTTTTAATTTTTATGTAATTTTATATAAATTTAACGGATAAAAAACTTAATTTACGAGTACGTTAGTGTACCAAAAAAGAGCCCAACAAATAAACAATACGGTATTATTATATGTTGCTAAAACTAATCACAAAAAAGCAGCTCTGGTCCTAGAGTGAGAAAAGAGAAAAGGGGTAGGGTTGAATTTTGAAAGGAGTAGTGGGCGGAAGGCTGAAGCTTCGGATATTTGTTCGTTATATGATATTTAGTTATTTAATTTTTATTTTTTTACCAAAAAAGAACAAATTACCAAATAAAAAAAATACTAACTTTTTTGCTACAGTAAAAAGCTCTCACATAAAGTCACATCTCAACTCGAATTCTAAACTCGAATCAACGAAGTAAACAAGCCTATAGTAAAAAGTTTTCAGAAAATATCACATCTAACATTTTCTGTTACAGTAAAAAACTCTCAGAAAATATTACATCCCAGCTCGAATTGAAAACTCGAATTCACAAAGTGAACGAGACGTAAAAGAAAAATAAGAGAGATTATCTAGTACGTTTATTGTACCGATATATCAAATATTTTAACCGTTAATTTTTTATTTTTATTTTTATGTAATTTTATATAAATTTAACAGATAAAAAACTTAATTTACGGGTATTATTATATGTTGCTAAAACTAATTACAAAAAAGCAGCCCTGGCCCTAGAGTGAAAAAAGAGAAGGGATAGGGTTGAATTTTGAAAGGAGTAGTGGGCGGTAGGCTGAAGCTTCGGATATTTGTTCGTTATATGATATTTAGTTATTTAATTTTTATTTAGAAAATAATAGAAAATATGTCAATATGAAAAGTTTAAAAAAGTATATAGATTAATTTTTAGTTATAGAAATTAATAGGTTATAACTTATCAAGTTATGGTTCATAACCAGATAAGTTATGAACAAATTTATCAAGTTATGGTTCATAGCCAGACAAGTTATGGACAAAAACCGTGAATTATGGACAATAACTTGTCAAGTTATGGTTCATAACCAGACAAGTTATGAACGAAAATAGTAATTTGGCCTATTTATTAACTTATGTAAACTATTGGCCTATTAATTTTAATTCATCTTAAGTCTTTACCTATTTTCCTCTTTCTCCCTTTTAATTTTTACCAAAAAATAACAAATTACCAAATAAAAAAATAACAAATTAAATACTAGAAACCGCGTCATCAAAAAATGAACAAAAAATTAAAAAAAAAATTACAAGACCATTACAACAAAATTATAGAAATTACATACTAGAACATTTTTCCAATACAATCCTAGTTTTCGTATTTAATTTAGCATAGGCTAACTTAGTATCAATTTGGCATCAAGTAGAGCACATGTCAAATTTTAACATTTAATTGTTATTAGTTCATGTGTTGACTTTTGCATTTATCATTATAGCCTTGACATTTTCATATTCTTTTAAAATTAAAGCTTACTTTTTACTAGTTCTAAAGCTTAGTAATCATAACAATAAGTTGATTATATAGTTTAAAATAATTTTATGCATCGTAGCAAAAACTCAAATAGCCTATCAAATATATAATTTTGAAACTTTAATTTTAATGCAAGTATTGCGTTCATATTGGTTGCATTAGAGATGGTTTAAGGTTTTATATAAAATAAATGACATATCAAACCACTACCTTTTACATGTTACGGTATAGAACTTATTCGTCATGAAGGACCCAAAATAAACCCCTAAGGCCCGTTTAGTTCGCTGATTTTAGTTTTTAATTTGAGTTGAGATGTGATTTTATGTGAGAGTTTTTTACTGTAGTAAAAAAGTTAAATGTGACTGTTTCTGAGAGTTTTTTAATGTAACGAAACTCGAATTCTAAACTCAAATCGGTAAAATAAACGGGGCATTAGTATTTTATTTTGGTAAACTAACGAACTTAACTGTCATTACAACACACATAGATCTTATTATAAGAAAAGAGAAGTCATTATTACTACTTAGTGGTAATTAATTATCTAGGTGACAAAGGGAGGGACCCTTTGTCCTGAAAAGTGGCTATACATCGAAATCAAAATATTTGCATCTTATGCTTTGAAATAAGAGGCCGGCAAAGCATCATTTTATCAGGACCAAATGCGGAAAGAAAAAAAAACAAAAGATAAGATATTCAGTTTCCGAGGTGCATGCAAACTCACTTTATACCCCCAATTAATAGACCAATTTTACTGCTTTTGAAGCAAAGTCTTTAAAGAAACACACTCATAGTCTTAAAGAAAAAGAAAAATAATGAATAAAACGATCCTTTGGCCACGATTGTGGACTTCGTAATCAACTAGGTTCCATAGCATGGCATCTGATCATACCCGCATGCAAAAGAGACTTATCAGAAACTTTACTTTTATTTTTAACGCGTGCTTTATATATATATATATATATATACACACACACACACATATATATATATATATATATATTAAAATCTAGTTGTAGCTATAGCTAGCTTCAATGTAAAGGAAAAAGAAATGTTATTTCATAATATTAGATAATAGATTGATAGCTTTTTGCTTCTAAAAAATCATGGGTGTGATGTTGTCCGTGTCCGCTTTATCTTATAGCATTGTGAGAGGAAAAAAAAGAACAAAAAAAATTGTACATGAAATATTTACGATGGAGTTGAATTATAATAATTTTTAAAAAAAAAAAAAAATTATGATAGAAAAAATTACATAGTAATTATTATAGTCACAAAATTACTTAATAAGCATTCTAATGATTTTAATTTTAAAATTTTAAAATATTTTTTATTATTATTATTTTTTTACTATTCTTCAACGTTGCTTATAGAACTTTGCTATATGTGTCTTTAACTTTTTTTCTGGCCTTCGCTTAAGACACGTGGTCCCATGTAAAATGACTAAAAGATAATCCTGTTTGTGATATATGGTGCCTGTATTGTTCCCTTTGTTTGTGGGGCTGAGAGAAATAATTAGATGAAAAACGCAGGGAAGAGAGAAGATTTTATTAGTTGATTTACCCTTTGCACGTACGCTTCACACGTGAACGGAATGTTAACTGTTTTCACTCCTGGCTCTGTAGTTAAGAACTAATAAGAGTTCAGAGAGTTTTTCAGCCAAAAAAAAAAAAAAAAAAAAAAGAAAAAAAAAAAAAAAAAAAAACCTGCTTGAGAGTCAATGATCAACCTTTGAACTTAGTTAATAATTATTCTTCAAGGCATTAAAAAAAAAAAAAAAAAAAAAACAGGGTTGAGAGTTTTTTTTTTTTTTTTTTAATGGCTTGAAGAATAATTATTAACTAAAGCTCAAAGGTTGATCCATGACTCTCAAGTAGGGTTTTTTTTCTTTTTTTTTTTTTTGAGAATGAACCATCCAGTAGTTTGGTTAATACATGGAAAGGGTTACAATTAATTTTTTTTTTTTTTTTTTTGCACGAATTCCCTTTTATAATCAATAATGTATTGATCTTGTAGTTTAACCGTTGTGAATGGACACATGTGAAGCTTATCATGATTCATAAATAAATAAAAAGATACATAACAAGTCATGCTCTTACAATTTAAAATCTCTCTCTCTCTCTCTCTATATAGGGGAAAAAAAAAAACACACTATCCTCAAATAAGTAATGAAAATTGGGAGCTTTAATTAGGGAGTCAAAAGGTAGATATGTTTTTTTTATTTTTTTATTTTTTATACTATTATATTTATTTTTTGGTACGTTATAAGTGATAATAACTAGTATGAACATTGGAAATATATGGAACTGAACTCGCCAACACATGCAGACCATGTGAACAAAAATATAAAGTTTCTCATGACCCTTCTACGTCTAGAAGTCAAGTACTCTACCCCAACTGTCTATATCAGGAGACACATCACATTGCGAACGCTCTGAGAGCAAATGTGAATTGTGTCCAAAAAGTGCAAATTAGCTGCAGATTGTAGGGTATAGAAATGCCCTAGAAAAGAAAAGAAAAGAAAAGAAAAGAAAAGGAAAATGCTTGTCTCCCCTTTCTTCACTTTTAAATATACATATACATAGATATATACATATATATATATATATATATTTATATGTATATGGGTGCGTGTGTGGAAATATATACTACATGCACTAAGCGCGAATCAAGGCAGTTCAATTTCTAATCTAGAAAAGTAAAGAGAAAAATGAAGTACGAGTAGTGAGAGCTAATCACGGAAGGGCCTAACTCTTTTTTGCTTTTCATTAATTCATCAAAATTGATGACTCTATTGCTTCTTTAGTTCAAATCTTCCCCGGATTTGCAACCATTATGTTGCACTATATATATATATATTATGTAATTTGTTTTTTTTTCACTACTAATGATAGCTCCACTACTATTATAACAATTTTTTTCTTTTACATGATTGATCCTATTAACTTGATAATTTGATTATTATTCATTACTAATTCAGTGTACATTGATGCATGCCTCATTATTTAGCGGTACGTGATGCACTTTAGGAGTGATAAAGACTTTGGTAATTGATTATAAAATATTTTGTTATGGACAATTGACACGAAAGTGGAGAAACTAGACATTGTGCAGATTTTTCTAGCTAAAACTTGGTCCGGGCACTATATTACTTTGGTCTAGGCCCCGGAATTTACTGGTAAATCTTTGTCACGTAGTCATTTGTCTAAACCAATCCCACCTTCATCGGTCAACAAAATATATTAATAGTTTATGAAAGTAAAATCAGGATTGAAAAATCGTAGTGGCCTTTTCTCAAAAAATATTTTATGAAAAGCAATGCTAGGAGACTTGGACGTATAGCCATTTCTTTTTTTGGCAATTTAATTAAAAGGTTAAAGCGATATCCCTATCTTACCCATCATTGATATAATTGTCATTTTCACTTTAAAAAAAGCGTCACCAATAATATACACAAAATGTTCCCATCTCAAAACCTTGACCTATCTTTTGTGGCCGGTATATATAGAAATTTTGACCTAGTGGCTTTAATGCTATATGAATTAAATTATGGTCCGTTTAGTTCGCTGCTCCAAATTTTTAATTCGAGTTGAGATGTGACGTTATGTGAGAGCTTTTTACTGTAGTAAAAAAGTTAGATGTGACTGTTTCTGAGAGCTTTTTACTGTAGTAAAACTCGAATTCTAAACTCGAATCGACGAAATAAACGGAGTCTTAAAATATGTAATTTTTTTAACAAAGATTACCACAACACTACAACCATCTATCAAACAAATCAAATATGCCATCAACATTCTTCTGTGGCAGCAATGTTTGACTATTTGATAATATCGTTGATGGTGAAGAATCTCATTTGTTCATGTGTATGTACGTAATATCTGTCTTTTTTTATGTCGTAAAAGTCATTAATGTTGCGCCAATAACGCAAGAGATTATTTTCTCAAACAACATGACAAACAAGAGTCATTAGTTGATGACAATAGACAAGCAAAAGTCAATTCGCTAAGTAGCTACTTCTCATAGTACTATGTTAATATATATATATATATATATATATATATTTATTTATTTATTTATATATATTGTCATATGCTTTTAGAAAGCTTGCTCTAACTAACTAATGTTTCCTGTTGTCAATGTTAATAATGTAATTATAGTTTCATTTTGCTGAATTAGAGTCTTACCGAAAGGCGATGATCAGCTGCATAACATTACATGAGATTTGAATGCTACTATTCTCATGATATGCGATTATATATCATGTAATTAGTCCAATCACAGAAAAGAATTATCTATGTAATGTGATTATATTATATTATAGTATATTTTAGTTTAGTATTTATTTGATGAATAACTTGCTTTCAGCTGAGTCGTGGTAAATAATTTTTCACCCTTAAAAACACCTTTAAATAATTTTTATAGTTATTTTTCCAGACACAGGTATAGATTGTGCACATGCACCAGTTTCATATCCAAACTAATGCCTCGTTCATTTCACCGATTTGAATTTTCAATTTTAAGTTTTTACAGTAAAAAACTCTTAAAAAATGTCACATCAACTTATTCTGCTACAGTGAAAAACTCTCAGAAAATGTCACATCTCAGCTCGAATTAAAAACTCGAATCCACGAAGTGAACGAGACCTAAGATTCCAAATTCCGTGTGCACACGTGGAGATACATTATTTGAATTTTACCGACAAAGTTGACAATTGCTTCCAGGCTGCAGATCATAAGCTTTCCCCCTATTATTATTATTAGTTTTTTTCAATATTTTTCCAACTCCATAAAACATTTTCCTAAATATTCGAAGATTATTAACAATTAATATCCCATTAAGCCGCGCTTGCTGAAGACAGACAAACTTAATCAAAGTCGCATTTAAAATTGCATATGGATGGCTGTCAAATATATGTGTTTGCCACATTATTATTTCTGATCATATAGGACTTATTCTCTTATGTTGATCCGTTATGTGTATACACACACACACACACACACATATATATATATATGTGTGTATATATACCAACTATTCATATGGATACAGAAAGTGGCAAGGCAATGGTAAAAGCACAAAACTGATCATATAATCCTAAATATATAATAGCACTATAATCTTTAAAACTTTTTTGTATGGAATTTTTTTCTTTTGCTGAGCATTATTGATTGATATTATTTTCTTCTTACGAAAATGTGGAAGAGATGGTAAAGAGTACACCAAAATAGAGACCGGTAGTAGGTCCCAAATCTCATTTTCATGGGAGTATTTTATACCAATTCTTTTTGGAAAAATTCGGAAATGAGATCTACTAAGGTGCTAAAATTGATTTTGTGTGCATAAATAATCCAAAAATTTTAGATTGAAGTGAAACTAAAAGGCCGACACCAGAATCTCAGCCTCCTAATCCCTCCACTCCTTGTAATGGATTTTAGGGCCCCAAGAATTTATGTGATTATGTGTTCAACTTGGCCGGCGGTGATTGTGTTTCTTTGTAATATGATATTTCTTCCATGTATACCAATTGACAAAATATCATGTAATGGAAAAAAAAAAAATTTTTGAAAATGAAAAGAAGAAAAATATGTCACTACACTATCTTGTCATTATCCTTTAATTTGTGGTACCTACTACATAGCATTGATCATCATAGAATTTGGTGCTTTTGTATATTGGGGTTTTCCCTCCTTTCAAAACTTTGTTTAATAATGGCGTTGGTATAACAAGACATAAAACATCAAATCATTCTTTTTATTGGGGTTTATATGTAACTTTATTTAGTGACCTCTCAATTCTCGTTGTGCAGCTCATAACAAATAATAAAAATAATAATAATAAATAAAATAAAATCCCTCAAACAAAAAAGAAACGCTTTTGTTATATCATCAAATCATTCTTTCGAATACTGGGGTTTTATATGTAGCTTTATTAAGATTGGATATGACATCTTAATTCTCATTGCGCAGCTTGCTCATAACAAAAAAAAAAAAAAAAAATCCCCGACACTAAAAAGGAACGCTTTTGTCACGTTCGACAAATAGGAAACGTTTTTTTAACTGAAGGTCTACGAGGATATTCTAAACAGGATGGTCCGTAAAGATTAGGACTTCGTTCACTTCGCTGATTCGAGTTGAGATATGATTTTATGTGAGAGCTTTTTACTGTAGCAAAAAAGTTAGATGTGATTGTTTGTGAGAGCTTTTTACTGTAGAAAAACTCGAATTCTAAACTCGAATCAGCGAAGTGAACGAGGCCTAGTAGTCCTCATCGCCATCATGTGCCCTTTGGAGGATAAATAAAAACCATATTTTTTTTGTTTTCGTCTTTATAAAGTTATGGATTGAACTCATTTTTAGTCCTCAAATTAAGATCTGATTTTGATTCTTAACTTTTACAACATTCTAAAATAAGTTTTCAAATCTACTTCATCGTTTTAATCTAGTCTTTCTATTAATTAAAATAGCAATTAAAAAAAGCATAACTTTATTATTTATGGTCGTGCCATAATATGTAAATTTAAAAAATTTACTCACAATAAACTATACGCACGTCCTTTTTTTTGTCAAGATTTTAAAAATTAGATGGATGGAAAAATTAATATGTGGCAACTTAATATATTAGAGATCCTTTTAAGACGTTTTAAAATTCAAAAACAAAAAGTGAGATGAGATTTAATCTATTTTTTAGTACTAAAAATGAGATTAACCCTTTTTTATGAACATTGTTAGATACATTGACATGTTGACCCATATAGTTATTTTGGGTTGGGCCATGTAGTTCTAAAAGAAGAGAAAATTACATATTTTATTTTTTTAAGTTTTCGATTTACTAAAATATCTCATTTAAAAATTATACCTCTTGATTAGTTCTAGTTTAAAAAGTATAAATATTTAGGTCAATGTTAAGGGGTAGAAATAAAAGAGAGCTCCATTTTAAGGGGTATTTTTAAAAAATTTCCCTTTTAACAAATAGAAAATTACAGAATTTACATATATACCCGAGAAAATTGAAAAATTTATCTCTAACAGTGCATGGGTTTAGATTTTCAACCCTCATTTTTTATTAATACCTTTTTATTAGTATAATAATTTGATTATAAAATTTATTAATCAAGAATAAGAGATAAAAATCCTTATGCGTACACTTTTAAAGAGTATTTATATCCTTTCTCTTTTAACAAATCATGTAACTCTAGATATTTTTCAGTAAAAATTAGACAACATGACATTCTAAAAATGGAATTCAAGTTAATTTTTTTTTATTTTTAACATATTTTAGAAATAGTAAAATTAGGTAGTAGCTATTATAATAGTTTCATAAAATATGCGTACAGTATGAAGTAGTAATTATCATATTTTTTTTTCAATCTTTACTATTTCTAAAATATTTTAAATTATTTTCTATATAGACTAATAAAATTATGTTATATGCCTAACTTGTCCATAAATAAATATTTTATTTATGTTTCAAAATTTCTACATATTTTTTTATTAGTGTATTCTATTAGAACAACCTCGTTTGGTTAGAAAAAGAGTTCGTAAAACAACTGGAAAATAAATTTTACAAAATCACTTCCATATCAATTAAAAATACCACGAAGAATTCTTTGATTAGTTTATTGATCAAACAAACATTATTTGTTCCTTTTTTGGCTAATCAAACATTATTTGTTCCTTAACAATTAGTAAGTAAATTTAAGATTTTTACAGCGTTATTAAAGGTTTCATTCATTTTATCAATTTGAATTTAAAATTTAAGTTTTATTATAATAAAAAATTATTAAAAATAATTATGTTTAATATTTTTATTATAATAAAAAATTCTCATATAAAATAATATCTCAACTCGAATTAAAATGAATCCAAAATATCGTAGATCCCTAGTGATAGCATTTTTCACAAACTGTGGAAAGCCTTGTTTGTTTGTATCGTGGGCATTAAATCTCTAGTCATATGAGAGCTCGTGCGCTCTGACAACCGCCGGTGGGACCCTCCACGTGATGCTCCCCTCTTTTTGGTGGACCCAAAATGGACAAGCGACGTCGTTGCACGTGTTCCGCCGCTGTGATCCCATCCGTACGCGACACGTCTCCAAGACTGATGCTAACTCTCACATGCCTCTAACCACCGCTGTGTTTGGCTGCTATTGGAAAAAAAAAATAAACAATTTTTTTAATAGATTTTTTTTTTCAGAATTATCTAATATGGTGTAAAAAAAATAACTCTATTATAAAATAAAGTTTAAACCGCTAATTTTTTTTTTTATACCTGATGTAATTCTAATGTGATTTTAAATTTTAATACTCATAATTATCTTATTTCCAAGCTATTTTCTATACAATTTCATTGAACTTTTTTATTTTTTTTCTTTATGAACTTGTTTACTGGAAATTTATTAGATAGGAAAGAAAGGTTGAGAGAAAGGACAAGATGAGGGAATAGAAGAGTTGGAAGAGAGTACGTGGAAGATTATGCAAATTTGTTTGTTTTTGTTATCAATTGAACATGGATTGGAATCTTTGTTTTGCTTAGTCCAAATAGAAAATTAAGAGCCCGTTTGGTAAATGGATTCGTTCACTGATTCGAATCATGATTCGTGGTTCGCTACAGTATTTTTTCTCATAAAAAATATACGTAAATCGAAAATAATTCTAATCACATGGTTCTAATCCATGAACCAAACGGGCTCTAAATGTATGATTTTGTAAATGTGTCGTTCCTGTTCATTTCACTAATTTGAGTTTTACTACAGTAAAAAGCTCTCGTAAACAGTCACATTTAACTTTTTTATTACAGTAAAAAGCTCTCATAAATAGTTACATCTAACTTTTTTATTACAGTAAAAAGTTCTCACATAAAGTCACATCTCAACTCAAATTAAAAACTCGAATCAACGAACTAAACGGACTTGAAATGGTTCATTTTTAGTGCATTTAATAATGTTTATTCCCCATGATGCAACTATTTTTTGCTTAGGGAGTGTTACACCATGGTCGACCATTCAAGCCACCCACTTTTGTCGTACGCGTCAAGAGCTCCAAAAGTCAGGACAAATCCCTGATGTCGAGAACTAACAGTTAGAGAGATGTCTCTAGGTTGAGGAGCACACTTGAAGTCGAGAAGTTTGAAGCCTATGCGTCGAGGAGTCAAGGTGTTGGAGTCGAGAAGTGCTAAGGTCCTCTCAAGGCCTTTAAGGTGTTAGAGTTGAGAAGTGCTTAAGGTCCTCTTAAGGCCTTTGCATCGTTGAAGTCGATAAGTCTACTAAAAGCCATTTGAAGTCTCTGCGTCGAGGAGTCAGGAATAAGATCAAACCGGAAGCAGTCCAGTCAAATCCAGCAGCGGTCTTGTCAACTCGAAAAGAAAAGTATTGATCTGACTACTACTGCAGGAGTCAGGAAATCAGGTGGCAGACAGGAAGGATCAGCCGCGTTTCCCGGAGCAGTCATCATGAAAACTCACCTACCCTCACGCGGATCAAGGACAGAAGATGGCTTCCTCCTTGGGAACGGGGAATACGTATTCACATGTAAAGGCCTATAAATAGAGCCAAGAAAATCGAGAGAAGGGTTAGACACCATTGATATTACAGAGAGGGCTTGTAAACACCTGAGAAAATAGTGCATGCACAAGTGGATTAGGCACAATTATTGCCGAACCACAATAAAATCCTTGTCCCTTCTACATTATTTTACGGCTTATTTTTTTATTCTGTGGTTAGTGCAACCGTGAGCGTTTCCGGGGAGGTAACTACGAGTTGTCGGAAAAACACCGTCAACAATTGGCACTAGAGGAAGGGCCCCTAAGCCTAGAAATTTAATCTAGTTTGTAACCCAAGAAACAATAACTATGCCTCCCAGGAACGCTCGCTTGCTGGCGGCCGACCAGAGGAGCCAGGTAAGCCAAAATCCCACCGCCGCGAGGACCTCAACGAATCCGCTCCCGCCGGCTGCCGAGAATCCCCCAGACCGTATTGACCAGCTTCAAAAGCAGGTCAAAACGCTCGCTGCAGTCGTCGAGAGGATGGCTGCGGCCCTGGCTGGGTGGGATCAAGGGCAGAACTCAATGCCACTGCTGGACGATGCGCCGATGAACCCGGTGAACGCCGCCGTCGGGAACCAAGAGATTGGTGACCAACGCGGTGACGCCGAGGAGGTCGGTGATAGTAGAGCCAACGATCCTCGCCTGACTAAGTCGAATAGGTCTATGGGGAGCAAACAACGCGCGACATGGAGGAGAGCGCGGGAGAAGGCTGCGGCGCAAGCTGTGAATAATAGGGATGCGCCCCCTCGACCGCAACAAGATATGCCGTCCCCGTGGAGTCTTCATCTGTGCATGGCGGAGACCTTAGGATGAGGCTCGACGCTTGACAACGGAAAGCCTTGCAGCTGGCGAGAGAGGAAGAGCTCGCAGTAGATAACAAGGCTCTGGCCGAGAAGATGGCCAGGCTTGAGAAGCAGATTGAGAGTCGATTAAACAACCTCGAGCAGGTTGTGGGAAAGGTAGCCGAGGCAGTCAACGTCGACGCCAAGATGTACACATCCCACGACCACCCATTCACAGAAAATATTATCCGGGTGCCGCTACCAGATAAGTATAAATCACCCCCAATTCCGCTATATGACGGAAGGAGTGATCCAGATGATCATTTGGAGGTCTACACCGGACATATGGTTCTCCACGGATATCCTGAGGAGATCATGTGCCGAGCATTCAGGAATCATCTCTCTGATTCTGCTAGGAGATGGTTCAGATCCTTAAAGCCCAACTCTGTAGCGAGTTGGGACGATTTGAAGAATGTCTTCTTAACTCAGTTCATAGGAGTCAAGAAGTATATCCCACCGAAGCAGAACCTTTCAAGGGTCTACCAAGGGCCAGACGAGTCTCTCAAGGATTGGATCGCGAGATTCGGAGAGCAAGTGGCTGCCACAGAGGGAATCACAGATGAGGTAGCACTAATGGGAGCCTTGGCCAGCATGAGGAGGGATATCCCATACAGTACAGACCTTGACCGGAGGCCACCACAAACATATAAGGAGTTCTTGGTGAGGGCTCAAGGATTTATCAACGAAGAAGAAGTTGAGGCCAATGACCCTGAGTGCCGATCGAACAAGAGCCAAGAAATAGAGGAGCGGTCTACCTCTGAGAAGCAAGAAGGCCAAAAGCGTCGCGGTAATGGTAATGAGGATGAACCTGAAGCTTCGACTCTTAGTCAGCCGGAAGCAAAGAAGCCAAGGCAAGAAAACGACGGAAGGCCTCGACCCTTCCAACAATACGACTCAATACCAACGACTACAAGGACTTGAGAGATGAAATTAAGGGACTCATCCGTGATGAACGACTCCAAGAATTCAGAACTAGTAAGATTCAAAAGCTTGTTCATGCCACATCGGCTTATCTACGTTTATCCTTCAAGTCCTCAAAGAGGTCGACCCCAAACATAACATGCTTGCCTAAAAACTAAGGTTTTAATTTGGCATGGGGGGCAAGAAGGAATCTACGGACCACGTTCAACAGCAAAAATAAGTTCAAAGAACTTACAACGCCGAGTCCTCTAAGGACGAAAGGTTAACAAGCATAGCTAATAGAGCCTCTAAGGAGGAGAGGCTAAAAATGTGTATATATATATATATATATATATTCAACTGTTTGGCAGATCAGGACGTTCTCTAATGTTCGACACTCTAGAGCTCCAGCGCCTCCCTCGCCCCCTTCAATCTTCCCTCGTCCAGATACTTGACCTCAGCCTCTTTCACTTCTGTTAGCCTCCACTTGCGCTTTGACCTTCTATAATTCCTCAAGGTCTCATACTTCCCGCAAGGCCTTATTCATCTCCCTTGCGTTGGTCTTTGAGGAGAGTTTTTCGCGTCGAGGACAGCCATCAGGATTGTCCCGATTTGGTCCATCTCATTGCTCGACCTTGACTATGTCAACGAGGATGAAGGAGAGGATAAGAGCCTGCAAAAGTGAATATGAGGACTTACTTAGAGTAGAGAGTACTAAGGGAAAACCAGGAAGGTCAACTTGCGGAAGGAAATCCAAGAAGGTCGAGGCTTACATGTATCTAGTGAGAGACTCTTATGTTGGTGGTCGAGGAGAGAAGAAATGTTGGCGTCGAGCATTCAGAACAATACGCAAACAACAAAAGGTAAGTTTCTTAGTTCGTATTCTTCTATTTCTAACCATTCTCATGTAGGTACCATCACGAGCTAGCGCGAAAGTATAAAAGAAAGGCAGTCTCTACGGGGCTAATGCAGGAAAACAAAGAGGAAATGAAACTTGATCCAACAGTTGAAATTCAACTCTCCACTGCCACCTACTAACATGATCGACATTACTGCTCCACAACCTGAGAAACCAGCAATAATGATGGTGTTGTTTGGGAAAAGTAACTGCCAAGCTTACCAATGAATGATTTCTCGACTTGCCATAGCTTGAAACATCACGACGTAATATTCCAAGCTGGGGGCAATTGTTACACCATGGTCGACCATTCAAGCCACCCACTTTTGTCGTACGCGTCAAGAGCTCCAAAAGTCAGGACAAATCCCTGATGTCGAGAACTAATAGTTAGGGAGATGTCTCTAGGTTAAGGAGCGCTTTTGAAGTTGAGAAGTTTGAAGCCTATGCGTCGAGGAGTCAAGGTGTTGGAGTCGAGAAGTGCTTAAGGTCCTCTCAAGGCATTTGCGCTCTTGGAGTCGAGAAGTGCTTAAGGTCCTCTTAAGGCCTTTGCATCGTTGAAGTCGATAAGTCTACTAAAAGCCCTTTGAAGCCTCTGCGTCGAGGAGTCAGGAATAAGATCAGACCGGAAGCAGTCCAGTCAAATCCAGCAGCGGTCTTGTCAACTCGAAAAGAAAAGTATTGATCCGACTGCTACTGTAGGAGTCAAGAAATCAGGTGGCAGGCAGGAAGGATCAGCCGCGTTTCCCGGAGCAGTCATCATGAAAACTCACCTACCCTCATGCGGATCAAGGACAGAAGATGGCTTCCTCCTTGGGAACGGGAAATACGTATTCACATGTAAGGGCCTATAAATAGAGCCAAGAAAACTAAGAGAAAGGTTAGACACCATTGATATTACAGAGAGGGCTTGTAAACACCTGAGAAAATAGTGCATGCACAAGTGGATTAGGCACAACTATTGCCGAACCACTATAAAATCCTTGTCCCTTCTACATTATTTTACAGTTTATTTTTTGATTATGTGGTTAGTGTAACCGTGAGCGTTTCCGGAGAGGTAACTCTGAGTTGTCGAAAAAACACCATCAACAGGGAGATTGCACATTATGTAACGCCAAGGAGTATAAATGCGGTTGTTTTGGATTTGTCTAATCCTTTTACGCATATACTACTTATATTTATTTATTGTAGATTGCATGTGCTTGTGTTGTTTTTTAGCTGCGCATGTTGTTGATTTTGTTTTAAAAAATTTATTATTGAGAATAGAAAATCAATTTACTTTAATTTTATTTTTAATAATTTGTGGTCAGGATAATTTTCTTTATATTCTTCATTTTCTTTGCCGACGATTTTTTATTTGTTTTTTCTTTTCTACACAAAGGAGTAAATTTATACTTCACAATTCACATGTCTATCTATATGTCCTTTGGTTATTTTGTTGTGCTGAAGCCTTATTTCTTTTGTTTCTAAAATAATAATATCCGTGCAATGCGTTTGATGAGCTGTAGACTTACCATTGAGTGTCTATGAGAGGTTGGTAAGTCGCATGTGACCGCTGAGAGCCGCCCGAAATTCATACGTTACTTAGGATGTCGTGTTTTCTCAAAATTATTTGGATAAACTACTATCTATCTCTATACTTTTTTTAATAAAAAAAAAATGTAAGCCGCATGTGACTATTTTGATCTCATTTAATTCGCTGATTCATATTGAGATGTAATTTTATATGAAAGTTTTTAATTGTAGTAAAAAAATTAAATGTGACTTTTTGTGAGAGCTTTTAACTGTAGCAAAATAAAAATTAAAAATTTGAATCGGTGAAATAAACGAAACATTTGTTTGGTGCATCACATTTGTAAAAAATTTACACGAGTAGCTAGTACAATGTTATTCGTTGTTACTGCGGAAAAAAAAATGTTAACATGTTGCTTCATTGTACGTGAAAACCAAATGCATTTTCTTTTCCTCGTGATATTAAAATGAACTTGAATGTGGTATTAGGCTCTCTCTTTCTATTACAAATATCCAAAGGAAATATAGCAATGTCTATTTGTTCAAACAAGTGATTCATTAGCCGAAAAGAGAACAAGTTCAACAAAGTGATTAGCGACAACGTTTACTAATAAGGGAAGCAGGTGGTCGATTTTGTTGTTACATTTCTCATCAGCTCGCACAATTTACTTTAATTACTGTTAGTAATATGCTTTGACTTGAAGAAGTGTCTAGTTGCATTAATTCGATTGTAAGTGTCGAAATAACTTCTTGTGAGCAATGCAATTTCCTATACATTTTCAAAAAGACCACTATATTACTGTTTATGCAATACTGACTAGATAGATCAGGTTCATTTTACCGATTCGAGTTTTGTTATAGTAAAAAGCTTTCAAAAATTGTCACATCTAATTTTTTACTATAATAAAAAATTTTCACATAAAATTATATCTTAATTCAAATTAAAAATTCGAATTAACACGTCAAATATTGAAAAGTAAAAAGTTATAATTGGAATAATACTATGCATGAAGTGAAGTGTCAGAACCAACAGTTAAAAAGACTTGTATAATATAGAGAACCGCTGAGATATGCTACATATGCATTTTAATGTACATCCTCGGAAAAATATTTCTTCTGTTGATTATTTATCCTAAACAGTTTCCTTTGAACGACAAAAAAAATCAAATACTAGCCCACGCACATGTAAAAACAATACCCTCAGTCCCTTCATTTTATTTTTTTTTTCTTACAATTGTTTCTATTATAATGAACCCTTTTTCCCTTTGAGGGGAAAAAAAAAAAAGAAATTACATATATAAACAATTTATCTAGTATGCCCGTTTTCGAGCTCAAAGATGCTTTAGCAGAATGCTAGATATTCAGATCATTACCATAAGATTTATTTTATTTTTTTAAAAAGAAAATAATATTTAGAGAAGTGAATTTATGAGTGATTTAAAAGATGTTACGACTCTTACTAATGGTGATATGTAACATTCTAATTTGGTAACAAACATTTGAGCATTACTTTGTCATGATTATCAAGCCTTAAAACTTGTAAAGAAAATTTCTAATTTTAAAATAATTTCAAAGTAATAGTATTGTAGTGCTTTCAATCTATGCTTTGTAGCTTGGTTTTGTTTTCTGCCCCTTTTTTATATCGATATAGAAAATAAGCAAATTTTTGAATGAATATTTGTGGAAGAATAGAGTTATGATGAATCTTTATCAAATGTGGAGGAGAGAAGAAAAGTGGTTCAACTTGCGCCTTGCGGTATCAAAGTTTAACTTGGACTAACAGAATTTCATGGACTAGATTAGTGGATGCCGTGAGTCTAGTTATTCACCCGTACAATCTTTATATAAGTAGACATTTAGTTTATAAATTCAGAATTATTCTCATTTTACGTGTATTTTTTATATAAAAAAAAATACTATAAAAAATTATAAATTATAATTCAAAATCAAAAATAAATACAAGAAACAAACATCCCCTAAATTATGCTTTCAAAAAGAGTTTTATGTAGATTATACTTAAATTTAGAGAAGTTGTACATTTAAAAAATCCAGCAAGAGCCCACGGAGTGTCACTTGAAACGGGCCCAGGAAGATTAGCAAGAGCGGGCTTGATAAGACAGCTGTAATTCATTGGGCTATTTACACTGCAAAATTTCAATAATAGTGTTTAAATATAGCAAAATTTTTAAAATATTACAAGAATAGTCAAATTTTAATATCATTAAAATAATGACTATATCATTACATAGTATAAAATGTGACATCATTATAATAATGACCATGTTATTTTTACTATATTTATAATATTATGGTAATTTTGTTAAATTTCAACTAAGGTATGAAATTTTACATGTAATTATTAAATAACTCATTGTGTGCTTGAACGGATAGGACTAGCTTTACATAAACTATTTGCCAAGATTAGACTTTGGGCTTTGTATGGTACTTTGATGTAAAAAGATTAGAGAAAATTAAATATTTAAGTACCTAACTTACTAAAAGTACTCAATTAAAAAACTCTATCCCTTAACTAGTTGTAGTCTAAAAGATAGAAATGTATAAACTAATGTTGAAGAGTAAAAATAAAAGAGGGCTCCAAATCAAGAGGTATTTTTTAAGATTTCTGAAAAGATTAAGCTTTAAATTTTATACTAAATGGTACTTTGAATTCTAAATCTCTAGAGAGTGGTATTCCTCCGTATTACCATGAAACTTGACTAGTAAATGTCTTCCATTTTCAAGCGAGAAATGTTCACTCTCAATATTTACTGTTTAACACATGAACTCTACTGACATGATATATTATTATTTAAACAAAAAATAAAATAATAGAGTGCACATGTCAAACAGTGAATACATGAAATGATAAAAAAAGTAATAAAAAAATTAATACTAATATTTCTCATTTCGAGCAGCCATGTTAACTTTATGACATTAGTATTAAGTAGAACATCAACATTGTGACCAACCATCTTTCTTTTTCCCCTATGAAATTTCCATATGCAAAGAGGTAGAAAAAGAAGCAAAAATACACCACAATCAAAGTTAAAACTATATAGCTTGCTACAAGTATAGATTTATTTTCTGCTTGAAAGAAACCCCCAAAAAAAAAATTACATTCATTATCTCTTCCTTTGTTGTTGTTATTATTTTTTTACTCCATAACAGTCGATCTTCAATCTAAACGCAAACTAGTCCTTCCAAGTTTCCTTGCTCAATCTTCGCGAGGCAAGGCGTTTAGAAGAGAGGCTCGGAGAAGGCTTTGAGGGTGTCCGGGGAGCCTCCTCGTCGTTCCAGTCATCACCCCAATTCTCATCCCATCCGTCATTATCTTTCAACCTCTGTTTTATGCCACTCGAAACTAGTAACCCCATGTCCACCTTCTGATATGCATAGCCGTTGCTCAATAGCTTCTTCCTACGGAAGCTAAGGAACATCCAAGCAGATACCATAATCAGCAGTGCAGAGAAGGACAAAAATGCAATGGTAGGCCTCCGTGCCGGGAGGTTCAGGTACTTGAAGTTGGGAGAAGAACTCTGCGTGATCAGATCCTTGAAATCGAGGATGCAAACACGATTCCCCGATGTTAAGTTGATCAAGCTGTCAGTTCCTCCATTACCGATAGAAACCTCAACCTGCATAACTGAACATCAAGTTATAGCCACCACGGTTCACTTTATACTCTGATATGGATAGATAGCCCAAAATAAAATGAATTCTCTTGGCAAAAAGATGTTAACAAACCAGTTATAGCCACCAAAAACTAGGCTAAACCACACTAAAGGTTGGCAGATTCTGAGGAATAGAATCTATCAGTAGATAATTGCTTGCACGGCACGTATAATGATTCCAACTTAGCACTCCTATATTAGCATCAAAGCTATTTTTCTCAGCTGGGCTTGGAAGGTCATTGCTATATGGAATAATAACTTTTTTCTTTACAGACTTTTCAAACATATACTAGGCTTTGTTTCAAGTTTACCTTCTTGTTTTCTTTCTTGCCAATTCGAACCGTAGTTGTGTCTAGGTGAACAAAATCTGGAGCAGAAATGTTGACAGTGATAGAGTCGTTACCCTTGTTCTGAATTAGAAGAGAAAGGTGCGGAGATTCTGAAACACAAACAGTAAACTGTAAACATAGTGAAATGATAATTCATAAATATTTCAGCAACTGAACTGCAATATCATATACAAACACCTTCAAAAATAAAATAAAATAAAATAATTCATATACAAACAATTATGCGGAAATAGAAATCATTAAAGTGTCTTATCAATCTTGTGGAACTAAAGGAGACCATCTCAAATGTTAAATTTATTAACACAGATAAAAGTTTCAGCAATCTTTTTCATCCAAGGATCACACAAATAATAAAAATAGAGAAACATATATGAGATATTCAACTTTACACAAGGAAAACAAGTTCAGCCACAAAATGACACACATACCATTTCCTGGGACTCTCAAACAGGCAATCATTTTTTTCTCCTGGTCAGTGCATCTAATAGAAGAATAACATTCATCACCGCTAGAACCCTCCTTCTTTTCCGGATCCGAAGTGACACCATCTCCATTATTTCCGTCCTCCTCTGAAACTCTCTCCGCTCCAACCCCTGCATTTTGCTTCCCCTTGTCATCAATTGATCCTCCATTTCCAACACTATCATTTTCCAACTCGGTTTGCCTACTCGAATTGCTCGTATCCTTACTATTCTCAACATCACCGTTTAAGCCTTCCACTTGATCTTTATCACCTTCCTTCTCATGCTCTTCCCTCGGCCTAACACTCTCATCTGGCTTCTTATTCTCGCCATCTCCCGATCCCCCAATTCCCTTTTT
Organism: Morus notabilis; assembly: GCF_000414095.1. Lineage (NCBI taxonomy): Eukaryota > Viridiplantae > Streptophyta > Magnoliopsida > Rosales > Moraceae > Morus > Morus notabilis. Next base: position 87,445 of record NW_010361114.1, on the reverse strand, counting down.
CGTATTGTAATCTCTTTCTGGACCCTTTTGACTAGAATTCCTATCACCCTCATTATCTAAATCCCTCTTTGATTTACCCACTTGATCTTTATTTTCTTCTCTCTCAAGCACTTCCTTTATCACAACTTTGTCATGTGGATTCTTGTTCTCCTGATCAGCTGATCCGTCCTTAGTTTTTTGCGCATTGAGAACTTTTTTCGACTTCGTTTTCCCACTCAACTTGGCCTTATTTTCCAAACCAGTCTCAACACCGTCTCTATCTTTCTTTACTCTGTCATCTTCTGCGTGATTCACAGCAGAACTCAATTTACCATTTGAAGTTTCTGTATTTCCCAAACCCGATAAAGTTTGGGGATCTGAATCACTTGTTTCATTCGCTTTCACCTACATTGAAAATCTAATATTTAGCTAAGAAAAACCCAGATCAGATTTACAATCTAGACTTAAATTCAAACAATTTTTTTTTTCCTTTACCTGCAAAGCAGCGCCAGAGAAATCAGCCACAGGCAATAACAGTAAAATCCCAAGCAAAAGAGCTAATTTCTTTTCCATTTTTGTGATAAAATCGCTTCTCTCTCTACGCTACTACAAAACGATCCTACTTTCACGGAATTGAAACAAGAAATTCAAACAAAAAAAACTATGAGAAATATTATTAATTTGTTCTAGTTAAAACACAGAAGAAAAAGATTTAAATACGTAAATCTATCAATGAAGAAGGATTTAGACTACTTACCTTAAAAAAGAGTGTGTTTCTCTTTCATTCTCGTGCATAGCTGAAAGATATTTTTCGCCTGAAAACTTTCGCTTTTCAATGCTCGAAGATAAAACTTGTCCTATAAATCGGGAATACAAGAGAGTTTTAAAGGTGGGTTTGACACTGAAAGACGAACTTCAACGAAATACATCTACAGGAAGGGGAGAGAGAGAGAGAGAGAGAGAGAGAGAGACTTGAGCCCTTGACTGACGGGCCAAAGTAAACACAACCTAGCAACTAGCAAGCTTCGAACAAGGGAAACCATTTTATTTGGGCCGGAAAAGCCCAAATGTTATGTAGACTCAAAGGGGACAGGGAAAAGAAAGACAAATACCGTTCGCCTAGTGTTTTTAATTTTTATTATTTATTCTTAATTAATACTTTAAAAAAAATTACTGAATTTATACTTAAAAAATATATCAGTCTAAATTTTTATTTTTTACTCTTAATTAATATATTTTTAATATAATTATTTAATTAAAAGATACATTAATTAAGAATAAATAAATAAAAATCAAGACACATATACTTTTAAAAAGTATTTATCAAAATTTCTCACGCCCTTTAATTAAATACTATATTAATTAAAATAGTATTAGTGCAAATGTTATATAGACTCAAAAAGGACATAAAAAAAGACAAATACTTTTACTTTTAATTAATATATTTTTAGTTAAATAATTATAATAGTTAAAAGAGTATTATGTAAGAATAAGAAATAAAAATTTAAACTCATCTAGTAGAAATTAAGAGTATTTGTGAATGAAATAAAAATTAATAGTAGAAATTTTGAGAGAATTAAAAAAATAGTATTTGTTTTGTGTAAATTTGAATTTCTTACGCTTGGCAGAAACTTAGGAGAAAGGTTAAAAAAAGAAATTAATCGATAAATAGAAGGAAAGAGAAAATAAAACAAAAAAAAAGTAAAAATTTGAATAAGGCATTATAAAGACTTGGAAAAATACTATTTATTATCAATTTAATTTTACTTAAAAAATATGTCATGCATGGTTTTAATAGTTACTCTAATATTTATCCATCAATAAATATCATGATTTTAGCCGTAAGATATTAATATGACGATTATAATAAATTACATAATTGACAAAGAAATTTATGATAATTAACGGAATTAGATTTTTATCATGTCATGTAATATATTTTTATATTTAGTGATAACCACCGATAAAAACATAACTATTGAAAACTCGTCTATATATATATATATATATATATATATTTGTTGCTTTGTTTGCTTATTATTGGGAGCTGTTTGGATTGTATTTGTTTTTTAACGTTATAACTGATTAAAATATCATCAAAATAAAAAAAATTATAAGATCAGCATAATCTGATAAAATCTAATGGTGCAAACACAAATTCTTTTTTGTGTTTGAAAAAAAAAAGTATTTTCAATAGGAATTTTCAATAGAAGTATCATTATCATTTTTCCACATAATTTCATCTTTTGCGTGCAAATTTTTTTGTTTTTCTGAAAAATTTTGCGTGCAAGAGTTGAATACGAATAAAATGACCCTTTAATTATGCCAAGATTATGATCCTAATTAAATAAACATTTTCGTTTACTTTACACGCGAAGCAATAGGGACGGAGAAAAGGAAATAAACATTCAGTTTGATAATTACAACAAAAGGAATTAGAAAATTGGATACAAAATACTTTGGATATCAGATTCCATTATTTTCACTGGTCTATGTAGTGGCCTATCAATCAAATTAGTGACTAGGTTTTTTTTGTTTTTCATCATATCTAAAAAAGTATGAAATGATTAGCGGCCAGTTGGAATTAAATATGACTTTTTAGCGCAATGAAAATAATTGAATGTGATATCGAAAGTAAAAGGAATAGTTAAAAGGGGTTTGTCCTTCTGATGTATTTAACAAAGCAATATGCTTTGGCATATGGCCTAAGCATGGAATATGGCTGCCCTACTTGGAAAGGAACAAAATGTTGGAATTCTCTCTTAAAGCTAGCCTAGTACCATAAAACGACAACAACATGATGAAACAAAGGCATAAAAAGACCTCAGAGCAAAAAAAAAAAACTAAAAAACTAAAAAACAAAACAAAACAAAAAAAGCAAAAATCAAAAAATAGAATGAAAGGCGATAATAATTTAAAGACGGCGAGACATAACCTAAAAATCTAACATAACAAGATAATGGCATTCAAAAGACCTCATAAAGCGACAACATGAAAATGGAAAGACTCCACAAACAACAACAATAATAGAAAGGATAATAATATCAGAGAACGACAATTTCCTTTTAATGTCGGATATAAAAAAAAAAAAAAAAAAAAAAAGGACATAAGCGACAACGCCATAAAAATAGTTACTGGTAAACGACAATTAATTTTAAAACGACAGCAGCCTAATTGGGGCGATGTCTAGGTTAAACGACTGCAATTAAAAAAATGAAAAAGTCTAGATAAAGGACCCAAACGTCAATACGATTAAAAAAAATTTGACAAATACCTCGTAGACGACAACACCACGTAAACGACGGTTATCATAAAAATGACAATGCAGTGAGAAAACGACAACAAAAAAAGACATTTTGAGTGGCAATACTCTCCGGTGAACGATAATTACCCCAAAAACGACAACAACATGGAAGAAGAATCTCCCTTAGACTTATAATTTAGAATCGTAGACAAACAACTTTCACTGTTGTTTTACACGCAGAGAAACACCCGAGTAATGGGCGCCAAAGATACTAACAGGAGAATCCCAAGCAACAAAGCTAATTTCTTGCCAATTTTTTTCAGATAAAACTCGTTTCTCTAGTACAAAAAATCCTAATTTTCATTTATTGCAACAAAAATTCAAATAAAAAACTTCATGTAAGATATATATATATATATATATATATATACTTGTTCTAGTAAATTAAAATCTAGAAATTAGGCGTATATTTTCTCACTCTTTATGCGTCATTAAATTGTATTTATAGAATCAGTCGCTTATTAGAATTACGTGTCATTATATACCAAAATTATGATTGGTGTGTGTATTTTTTTAACTTGAAATACAAAATTACCAATTAAAAAAATCCACAAATAAAACTTGTACACATATATACATAAATGAAGTAGACAAAGAAGGATAATGTACTTGCAATAATGTACTTGCAACTTGCAAGTCAAATTAATGCTTCTAATTCAGCTAGGAAGAACTTGTACTAGAAATCGAGAACGCACAGAATAAATCGATGACTAATGAAGGTTTGACAGTGATACATAAAATTCAACAAATAAATCCACGAGAGATGCAAAGCTTGACGGACTAACCAAAGTAAGCACAATCTAGCAAGCTTCGAACAAGGAACAAAAATATACGAGTTTCCTTTTGATAACACCAAAGTCCAAAACTATGATAATAGATAAATTAAAGAGCTCTCGTTCTTTGTTTATTTAATATATGTGTAACATTACAATCGATAAAGAATAAGAGATAAGCATTCAAGAAAAATGCTGAAAAAGAAACATTTTATCCTATAAAATTTAAACACGTCTCTGCGGAGTTAAAACCTAGGGGGACAAAATGCAAGTGCTTAAGATTAGCCAAAAAAAAAAAAAAATGCAAGTTCTTAAAAACAAAATGGAAATTTAGAAGATGACATCGAGCAGGAAAACGAAGAAAACCTCAAAAAATGACACCATAAAATGAGAGAGAAGATCATAAAACTGCAATTTCATGAAAAACGACCAAAAAATTGAAAATGAAATTATTTTGAACGACAAGATCCTATAAATGAACAACGACTAGAAATCGATACTAATTTGAAAACGACACTACAATATGATATGATTAACACATTTAAAAATAACAAAATTTAGACATAAGTTAAAGACGAGACAATGCCCGAAAGCAGGGCAGAAGTTTGAAACAACATCAACTAGAAGAAAAAAAAAAGCAATAAACGACATATATTGTAAACTGACATTCTGGAAATGGCAATAAATGTGCAAACAACGATGCAATCAAAAACGAAAACAGTGAGAACTATCAACACTGTGAAATGACGACTATCAGGTGAACGACTAAAATGTAGAGCGACAAATAACTCAGTAAATTAACGACATAAAATATTAACCGCAACAATTTAAAAGACGACAACAATATAAGGAAAAAAGAATTAGGCACGCACGCGACAACGATAAGCAAAACGAGAACTATCCCAATTAACAACAAGAACATAAAGGAAGGAAAAAAAAAAAAGCTTCAAAAGAATTTAGCGACAACATTGTGACATAAAACTTTAGCCACAATAACCCTTCATAACGACAATCAGCGGCGGAGGCAAGTGGGGGCACGTGCCCGGAAGTTATGTATAAATTTTTTTTAATATAATTTTTAAAAAATACTACTTTTATTTGTATTTTTTTTTATTTTGCTCTGACACAAGTTGAATTAAAAACTCTCTATTTGTCTTTTCTCTCTCAACTCTGCTCTTCTTCTCGTCTTCTCTCAGCAAGCAATGTCTGCTTGAGGACTGCTGCTGGCCCACCACGCCCACTACTACTCTGGTTTGTCTTCTCTTCCTTTATTTATTTTGTGTTTTGTGCACACTTCCTTTACCGAAAAGTTCAAGAGTTTTATATCTCTTTTTTTTATTTTTTTTAAAGATCCATAGACATTTGAGGTTTTGTCTGTAGCTCATAAAAGCTTTGTAGATAATGTGTCTTTTGTCCTTTACTACGTTTACAGTACAAGCTTTGTAGATTCATGCTTGTAGTAATGGTTTGTCTACTTTATAAATTATAACCTAGAATTTTATTTTTTTATAATAAATTAATTTAGTTTTTATTTCCTATGATTAATTAAAGATTTTAATCATTGATATTGGTACAAATTATTTGATTAAGTAGAACTTGAATTTGTGTGTGGGTTAGTTTTTATATTCTTTTGATATTTATTTTTTTGACTCTATTATGTTGGTTTTTTATTTTATTTTGAGTGCTTATCTTTGTTTTTTTTACTTTCTTGTAGTTTCTTAAATATTCTTTTGAAATAGTAATGGAGAAATATTTCAAAAGAAAATTAGAGCCTCCATTTCCAAAAAGAAAAAAATGATGACAATACTAAATCATGTAGCGTGAAAATCAACTTGATAGATCTTCCAAGTTCCAACGGACCCGGGGTTAAGAACTCCAATTTTGGATTATAATCCTAATGTTCAAGATCAAGTTCGAAGAGCGTATATGCAAAGGGGTCCTTATCAGCCTCAAAGTCATGATTTTCCTTTTAAGTAAATGTGGGCAAGCATTAAAAAAATTCAACCCTGTTTGCTTTGAAGAATATCCTAATCCAACTCTCTTTTAATCAAGTCTCTTCATTTTGTGAAAAAAAAAAAAAACAACATTAGAATTCCCAACATGGATGATATTTTTATACCTTGAGGTAGATCAAGACGCAAAGCTCAAGAAATTACCAATTTGCATCATTTTCGTGTGGAGCTATTTTATTCAGTCATTGATATGCAACTTCGAGAGTTAAGTGATCGTTTCAATGAGGTAAATATTGAATTACTTCTCTGTATGGTGTGTTTATCTCCCATTGATTTATTCTCTTCTTTTGAGAAGAAAAGGTTGATTCAACTTGCTGAGTGTTATGAAGATGATTTTTCTACGGTAGAACTCATGACACTTAATAATCAACTTGAAACTTATATCATTGATCTGCGTTCAAATAAGGAGTTCATAGAATTGAAAGGCATTAGTGATCTTGCCTAAAAAATGGTCGAGACAAGAAAAAATTTGGTATATCCATTGGTTTATCGGTTGTTAACTTTAGCATTGATTTTACCTGTTGCTACTGCTACTGTTGAGAGGGTATTTTTTGCTATGAATATTGTGAAGAATCGACTACACAATCGAATAGGAGATTAATGGATGAATGACAGTTTGGTTGTATACATTGAAAAAGAAATTGTTGATCATATTGATAATAAAGTTATTATGCAATGCTTTTAAAATATAAAAACTCAACTAGGATAATTGTAATATATTTTATAATTATTGAGAAATACTATAGTAATATTTATTATATTTACTGTTCTATTTATTTATCGTAAAATATGATTTATGTCCCACTAAAATTTTAACAATGGGATGAAAAATGGCAATAATATCTAGGAACAATGACCTAAAAGGGACAACGTTTCAAACTATACAAACAACGATTCTAAAAACGACGAAAAAATATCTTTAAAAAAAAAGGACGTGAATCTGAAATGTTGAAGCCTGACAATGGAATCGAATAAAGAACATCGCCAAACAGAAAACAATGATAATCTAGAATCAACAGTAAAATATGACTCAATTCAAACATAGTTGCTTAAATGCGAGAATGGCAAGGAAACGACAGGAAGATGGAAAAAAAAAACTCAAAAATATAGAAACGACAAAAAGACGTCACAAAGACCACATCAACTAGAATAACATCAACAAAAACAAGAATAATACAAACATAAATGCGACGATGGCAAGAAAGAGACAAAATAGAAAATATAGAAACGACAAAAGACGATAACACCAAAACGACATCAACTGGAATAGCGTTAACAAAATAAAACGAGAATAATCTTCTTCATGGAAGTAAAAAGGGACTCAAGTAAGCGCATGCCTACTTAAGAAACAAGAAGTAACAAAATCAAAACATCGAATTTCCAAACACAATATTCAAGTCGTAGTAGCAAAATATGAGTCCCAAGATTAGTTAGCACCCTGATCTTGAGGAGATATTAATCATCACATTTAGTGAGCTCACGGGCAAGATAGCACGTAGTTGGAAAACTACGTGTCGTTTCGGATTCCGCAAATGGGTTTTAGCTCGGCAGACTCTCCTTTAGAATTTACTCGTGATAAATACATTTTTATTTATATAATTATTTAACTAAAAAATTATAAATTTAGAATAAATAGTAAAAATTCCCACATATATACTTTTAAGAGAGAAAGAAGGAAATAGATCAAGACTTGAGATGAATTAAAATTAATAGGTCAATAGTTTATATAAGTTAATAAATAGGTCAAATTACTGTTTTCGTCCATAACTTGTCTGGTTATGAACCATAACTTGACAAATTATTGTCCATAAATCACGATTTTTATCTATAATTTGTCTAGTTATGAACCATAACTTGACAAGTTTATTTATAATTTATCTGATTATGAACCATAACTTGACAAATTATGACCTACAAATTTTTATAACTAAAATTTGGCCTATATATTTCCTTACACTTTTCATATTGACTTATTTTATACTATTTCCGTACTTTTAAAAGTATTTTTTTAAGATTACGTGCCTTTTTGAGCCCACCTTGGTAGTATTTAGTAGGCTTTCAAAACTCTGAAGAGGGCCAAGAGGAAGCCCAGAACAGTTTATCGGTTCCTTGACAAACTTTACCATGAACAATTTATAGTGTTTTGAATTTTTGAGCAAATGAGGAATCTCCCTTTCAACTTATCCCTTTAGTTTGGTATCTTTCTCTTACAATTTGGTCCGTCCCTCTTAAGTTAACATATAAAGTTTAAAAGTTAAGTTAGAAATTAATGTTCAAAAAATACATGAATTTTTATGCTCCTTTACTAAAATATATTCCTCTAGATTTCCCATAAATTTTTAAGGTTATCTTATGAGATAAAATGCAATTCATGCCAATTTTCTCGTTGACTAAGACTAAATCCTTAATGTAATAAATTGGACTAAGCATCATTCTCCGATAAGCTCAACTTCACTTAATCATAGCGCAAGGAATTTGACTTAGACACTTTATAAAGTAATTTGAAAATAGACATTGGTCTGCATTTGCTCCTAAATACCATATTGCCTTAATTACAAGAACAAATTGCCCGTTATTAGTTCTCTCTCCTGTCCACGTGGTGGCGGTGTCGAGTCGTGTCGGCGCATAATTTTTGCCAAATGAGCATTGGTCAACTTACCCTGAATTGAGGGCTTGACAAAAATATTACAAGTAGCTAGGGGAAGAAAAAAAAAAGTCTTACACACTTTATGATGAAGAAGATTTCGGTTTCACAATTATACTAGCCAAGCCACCAGGAAGAAAAGATAGTTATCTGTCTATATCAATGGCAATAAGGAAGGAGCACAATAATTGAGAGTCCAAAAATTTCAGAAACACTAAAGAGGATGAAATAGCAAAACAATAAAAATGTTTGTTTTAATTGAACAAGTGAACAACATACACATAAGCATTTAATTTTGCTTCTTTTTTAGCTTTTGAGTTGGGATGGGAAGTAGGGAGTTGGGTGGGGTCTGAATTGCCTGGTGCAATCCAGAAAATGTTTGCTGAATTTGTCAAACCGACCATGACCATGTCCAACACAATACTATCAGAAGAATGAAATTCAAATATAATATATATGCATATATATATATATATATAGAGACATATAAATAAATAAAAATAATTGTAAGAGAATCAAATAAGGGTCTAAAATCCAGCTCATTTGGGGGACCCCCGATAAGACACTAGTCATCCTCTACTGTTGCTCTTCAAAGGCAATGATTGACCACATTTTATGCTGAGTAAATCATGTACGTATTGGAGAAGCCAATAGAAAAAGAACAGAATTTGCAAAGTACAATTGCTGTATGTCAATTGCTGTATATCTCAACAACCCCAAGATTTTGTTTTCCCTTTTCACTTGCTAGATCATTCCATTTTATACAATGGAATCCAAGAAAAGTGAAAAGCACTACTCAACAAAATATTGTACATTGAAAACTTTAGGTTAGAGTACTCTCTAAATTAAAGATTTATTTAGTTCGTTGATTTGAATTGATATTTTACTGTAATAAAATTTAAATTATAAATTTGAATTGGTAAAATGAACGAGGTCTAATTATTGACACGTTAATCATACGACATTTTTTTAAAATAAAACTGATTAGGAAGTGTGAAAAGAATCATCATCTCTCTTAATTAGAGTTTATTAGTGCTTTATTAGTTATTGGTTTCTAAACATGCCCTCTAGTTCCTCACCATTCGATTAAGATAATAAGATGGAGGGCATGATTATGGAGAGGCCTAATACGCAACATATAAAGGGTAACAGTAATGGTATACATATGAACTTACATTGAAAAAAATCTTCGAGTTTTTTTTTTTATTTTTTTATTTTATTTTATGTCTCATTTTCAATTTTTCTGTACAAGATCATGCTAGACAAAACCCAAAGCCTTAAAAACTCGACTCGAATTAAAAATTCTCACATAAAATAACATCTCAACTCGAATTAAAAATTATAATCAGCGAACTAAACGGGCCCTAGTGAAAACTCATGCATGATTGCAAGAAAAACAAAACGGGACTTTTTCAACAAAACATGAAAAGGGAATTCGCCGCATACGAAGGCTATCCACAATTTATGGCTATGGTGCTTTTAGATGCTAATACTTATTGGTGTGGGGAAGAGAGGTATATGACTATGGTCTCGTTTAATTTATTAATTTAAATTTTTAATTTGAATTTAGATGTGATTTTATGTGTGAGTTTTTAATTATAGTAGAAAATGTTATATATAATTTTTCATGAGAGTTTTTAACTCTAAGAAAACTAAAATTAAAAACTCAAATCTATAAAATAAACGAGACTAATGTGTATACAAACATAAAATCTCCTTTTCAAAAAAAAAAACACAAACAAACACACATAATATGAAGGAAAATAGTAGAAAATAGGCCAATATGAAAAACTTAAAAAAGAATATAGGCCAATTTTTAGTTATAGAAATTAATAGACCATAACTTGTCAAGTTATGATTCATAACCAGATAAGTTATGAATAAACTTGTCAAGTTATGGTTCATAGCAAGACAAGTTATGGACAATTATGGATAATAACTTGTTAAGTTATGATTCATAACTATACTAATTATGGACAAAAACAGTAATTTAACTTATTTATTAACTTACGTAAACTATTAACCTATTAATTTTAATTATCTCTTGACCTATTTTCCTCCTAACATGAATGGTAAAGTGAGTTTCATTTCTAGCCATTGGCCATGATTCGTCTCATTCAGAAATCAGATGGGCTCCAGACCCATGTAAGGGGCTCTCTAGACTTGGGCCCTCGTCGTCAGCCTGACGTCATTCTCCATGACAACGCGTCGACGTCAGGTGTGAAAGCATATCTTTACCAGACAAATTACCTAAGTTTAATTATTGGACCACTTTACACCTCCTTCAAATAACGAAGATGATTACAATGTAACACGACAGCATAATCTAAGATTTATATGTTAATTAGAAAAATTAGAATCTACTTCAAATTAGATGGATTCCGAAATCCACACAGTATTTCATAGTTATTTGAAAAGGCCGCTACGACGTGTCGTATGGACGGAACAAAGAAAAAACTTGGGGAAGAATTTCTCGGGAAAAAATTCTTAACCCGCGATATTTTGGAATTTTCGCTTTTTTCCGGCGGAGCAATAAAAAACAGACACGTGGGCAAAAAACTGTTGACTATGAGGATCACAGTCGCAACCTGTGACGTGTCGAAATGGAGTAAGGACCACAGATAAGTCGGCGTCTGCCTGATTGTTTTGGTGCGACCAAGTCCGAATACAGACAAAAGACAACTTTTTCGGCTTTTTATTCCTAAAATGCCCCTTGTTTTTCCACTCAATTACGCTGGCTTCTCAATATTGGAATCCTGCTTTGATGAATGATCGTTGTCAATCGTCGCAGAATTCAAACATGTCAAGCCAAGAAAGATACAATTCGAAGATGAATTTACATCAATGTTCTTTTCTAGTTTTCTTTTCTCTGCTAATTTTTCAATTTTTATCTTGCAACGGAAATTCACCACAAAGCAAGCGTCCACAAGGGATATTTCTCTCTCTCTATGATCTATACATACATATATATATATATATATATATTATATAGAGTCTATCCAGAAGCCTAAGCAACGTTTGGAGGCTTATATATGTATATATATATATGTATATATATATATGTATATATATATATGTATATGTATAGCATTTGGATGTTTAAAATAGTAGTGTAAGCTACTACTTGGAAAACTAAACTTATAATATGATGTGAAATAAGAAGGTTTAATTCTCTATTTTCTGGAGAAAAGTCTCTTAAAAAAATTATATTAATATCTACATATAAGATATGGATCACATACTTCAACAGTTGAACCTACTTGCAGTAGTGTATAATGTGGATCACATAATTCAACCTACTTATAGTACAGAATGTGGATCACATACTTAATTCAACCTAGACCCATTTTAAAACTTGAACCTTACATAATCGAAAGGGACGTGGCTCGTGAGGTTGACTATTTTCCCCATTTTAAGGGTTCCGGAGCAATTTGCTATGCTTTATATTACTTATTAGCTACAAAAAAACAAGATCAGGAAGAGGGGAGATAAGGGCAAGATGGGAAAGAAAGGAAAGTACGTGAGTGAGAAGGCAAAATATTTGGGATTAGAGTTGACTTTTGTTGGAGGATAGTTAGGTCCGTTCACATGCAAAACTGATCTTTAAAAGGCTGGATCTCTTAAGGTCATTGAAAATTTGTTGGTGTAACACTGTCACTTCACGAGCTTTGTCTCCTTCTCCCAACTAGAGGATGATCATGCAATCACCTTTTTCAATGCTAAATATATTGACTCCTCAATAATTTATTGCACCATACTGATCATGGGTTCCACTTTTGATGTAATATGTACCTTTCTGAATTTATTGCGCCTTTTTTGTTTTGTGAAAAAGGTCTAAATTGAACTCCTTTTTGTTATATATATCTCTCTCTCTCTCTCTAAAATGCCATTGGCCAAGATGTTATGGGTCCGTGTTAGGTTTTCCTCCTTTGGCTTGTGGGATACATATGTGCTTCACACATGTTGTCGTTTCTCATAATGCACCATTGTTATTGTTTGTTTTCAAAGAAAGCAAGGAAAGAAAGAAAATCCGCATACCATACTTAGTAATGTAATGCATGCGTGTAATAAATTTAAGAAGTGATTTTTATCTTCTTTTTTTTTTTTTAAATTTATTTGTTATTTTCTTTTTGGCTGTCAAGTGAGACAAAGGAGAGTGGAGAATTAGATATTTGCTACCATCTTATGTCATGTCTATTGATCATTCAGAAAGTTTTGTCTCCAACAAAAATGTGAAATTATTAATTATTAATGTACTCGTTATATATTGTTGATACAAATTTGGAGAGTGAGATACATGGAAATCCAGCTATGATCATTTAGAATATATTATATACATATACACATATATAATAGGTAGCAACTGATCAGTGCTAGTAGTAATTAGTGAACAGTGGTATATATATCACATGGTCAATATATATATATATATATACATACATACTTAACATTAGGCTTGCTTATATATAGCTATGACTGCCTAATTTGTGGGGTTGACATATATACGGCCACTACATGGTGTCGGAGTACTTGATGAGCTTTCTTGAACTAAAAAGTTAGCTACTTATCACACTAGCTTTCGTGTCCTCCTTCTTCTACGCTAATTTTTTATTGACGATTCTCTTTCAAGGCTTAAAAGAAAAGGGGGAAAAAAAAAATTTTCCAAGCTTCTCACGCGAAAATATACAACATACCCAAGAATATGTGTGATACGACTAATGATGGAGTTAGAAATTTTTGATAGTGGAAACTAATAATTGAAGATAAAATTTAGTATCATCTATAAGAATATTTATAAATTTTAAAAAATGTAGTGGGCCTATGTATATATATTACTGTAATCCAATATATATTTATATATTTTTATAAAAAAAAAAAATAGTTTAGTGCCGGTTTGAGCCCTAATTACTGAGCCTTAATTGACTCCGTCCGTTCATATCACAGTTTTATTTTGTTGAAAAAAATTAACTACGCAAGCCCGTAGGCTGAATGTTCATCATAATTACAAGTATAAATCCTTTTCGTGATAATGGCTTGGTGCTTTGGCTTCTTATATTTATGCATTCTTAGTAACAATGAATAAAACGACATGGTATTTTAAAAAACAAGAGAAAATAAAATAAAACGACATGGCATTTTAGAAGTCTTCCGACAAATTTATGTGTTTCTCAAGTTCCATGGAACTGGGGAAAATCTTCTTTTACATTTGTGGACATAAACTTTCACATTCAATGGGTTTATGCATGGGATGTCAATTAATTCGTCTGCACATGTGTGTGTGTGTGTGTGTGTATATATATATATATATACATATTATGTGTGCATGTATGTGTATGATATATTTGCTTTTTTTTTTCTTTCTAACGCTACTTGTAATTTCCGATGTTCATTCATTTCCTATCACACATTTACTTCACAATAATCAAGTTTCTCCTTTTGACCCTCTATATTATGTGTACATGTGTGTGTGTGTGTATATATATATATATATAAAAATTGAGTTTGGTACTTTCGGTTTTCGAAAATTTCATGTCGGTGCCTCGACTTTTTCCCTTATTATAAAAATTCATCTATTAACCAGAATTCTGAAGGAAAAAAAAAGATTTTAAAAATTGTTATACCTGGAGAGCATAATCCTTTTTAAAAATTTATCTCTTCAAAATCCTTTTTCTTCTTTAAAATTCTAGTCAATAGATGAATTTTTACAATAAGGATAATTTTGTCTTTTCGTGTCCCAAAAATGGCTCCGAGGTGCTAAAAAAAGATTTTCTAGAGGGTTGAATTTTCAAAAACAGAGGGTACAAAACTCAAATTTCAATATAACAAAGGGTACTACTAAAATAAAATTTTCCCTATCGTTTATTAGCAATATCACTAGGTCTTCCATAGTAAGTGAAAAAGCCCTAAATAGTGGATACGCATGTACTTTTGAATTAAAAAGACTACGATGAATAACCACTGATGGTGGTGGCATGATGGCACGATGATCGATCTATTTTTCTATTAGCAAATAATAATAATAATAATAATAATAATAACAACGACTACGGTGAATAGCTAAATGCTAGATATGCCAGAATCAACGTTTTTGTATGGAAATGTTTTAGAAAGATACCACTCACGTGATGAGAGATCAATATGTCAACACTAAATGTTAAACAAATCACTTGCTATATTTTGTTGAAAAAAAAAAAAGAAGAAAAATTTTATACTGGGATAAAAAATAAAAAATAAAAAGTGAAAACTTCTTCAGTTAAATTGTCATGTTTCTCTAATCATATATGATGTTACTATAGAATTCTCTTAAAAACAGTGCTAATTTCCATTTAGTTCACTAAAGACGCTTCATATTATGTGGTTAAACCTTATGAACAATAACACGTAGTTTATTATGAAAAATGAAATTGAAGAAGAGAAGAAAGGGCAAGTTTTTTCCATGCACGAGATGAAACGATAACGAGAAGGAGATCTATTAGGAAGCTAGACGCGTGGCCCTAATGAAGTTATTGTTGCCTGCGGACTTTAAATTCAAAAAGCTGACTGGCTTCACTAAATAAAAAAAGTAGCTTTTTGAGCTCAAGCGCTAGAAATGTAGAGGTACGGGCATCTCAAGGGACCACACGGAGATAAACCCAAATATCTTCACCCTTTGTAGTTTTCCCCATCACGGTTTTTTCTTCTTCCCTTTAGAATAATACCTGACCAAATTACAACAACACCCTTTTTCATCACGTTTTGTTGCTTATTCAATGATGGCAGTTTGGTCATTATGCACACAAGCAGACAAGCTTCCCTCCAAAATCACCGAATTGGACCAAAATGTCAAACAATTTAGAACTTTTTTTGGTGTGATGCACACATGATGTAGAGAGAGGGTAAAAAGTTCATAAGAAGTACGCATATCTCTGTATCTCTATAAATACAAATAGCAGGAGACCAAACTCAATATCAAAGCTTAGTAAATCAAAAAATCTCTCTCTCTCTAGACCAAGAATAAGATTTCATCTTCTCTCTCTCTCAAGAAACCCCATAGCTTTTCTTCTAATTCTTTCATAGTCTACCTCTTCTTCAAGTTCCAATCAGGAAAAAAGGGTCAATTTTTTTAAGAACCCAGTTCCTGAATTTCTCTCTTTTGTTCATTTTCCGTGTCTTCTCAAACTCTTACAAGAGAAACTGGCCATAGCCATGGATAGAATCCATGACACCCACTTTCCTTTACAATTCAGCAAAGGTCTCGATATCAGATCTTCGCTTTCAAATCTCATACTAACCGGAGGAACGACCACCACCTTGGACTCAATTTTCTCCCATTGCGTTCCCTCATGTTCAACAACCACCAAAAACGACAACAACAATCCTGTTTTGGAGCCATTAGGCTCATCAGTTTACCTCCAGCAAAGAGATCTTCTCCAAAAGTTCAGCTCCGAGAACATGACAACCTATGACTTCTCACGGTTTTCCATGACCAACCCAGTTCAGGACTCTGTCTCTGTGTCCACAACAGCAAGAAGTATGGCTTTCTCGGCTTCTGTTCCGTACAGGAAGAAGCTCTACAGGGGAGTGAGGCAGAGGCATTGGGGAAAATGGGTTGCCGAGATTAGGCTTCCTCAGAACAGAATGAGAGTCTGGCTTGGAACATACGACACCGCGGAAGCCGCGGCTTATGCATACGACAGGGCGGCCTATAAGCTCCGAGGGGAGTATGCCCGCTTGAACTTTCCGAATTTGAAAGATCCGAGTGTCTTGGGGTTCGGGGATTGGACCAAGTTGAATGCTCTCAAGAGCTCAGTGGATGCGAAGATTCAAGCCATCTGCCAGAAGGTTAAGAGGAACAAAGCCAAGAAGAATGCCAAGAAGAGTGAGGCTGTTGGAGATGGAAAAGGCAGTGGTGGTTGTAAGGCTGAGAATGTTGTTAATTCGTCGTCGACTTCGTCGTCGTCCGCGTTTTCTCCCCTGGTTTTGGGGCCGGAAATGGTGTCGCCGACGGTTTCCGAAGACGGGTTTTGGAGGTCTGAGAATTCTCCGTGCTCTGTTTCCAATGAGTGTCCCATGGCTGCTGTTGCAGAGGACTCTGGATTTGAAGGATCTTCGCTTGCTCGGATCCCGTCTTTCGATCCTGATTTGATTTGGGAGGTTCTTGCTAATTGAGAACAGCAATGAGAGCAAATTCTTCAAAATTTTTAGTGAAATTCATTCTCAGTTTTCTTCTTTTTTTTTTTTTGTTGTTGTTGTTGTCGGTTTGCTGTTGGGTGTTGTCTCGCTTTTTGTTAGTTTGGAGCTGTATTAAGTGTAAAGGGTAGGCTTTTGAGATGTTAGAGTTCATGCTATTTTGGAGTTTCTTAGAAGGGATTTGTTGTAAGGTTATTTTGTGCCTCTGTTTTTGTATGAAGGCATTAAGAATGTTCTTGGTGACAATTGCTAATCATATGAAAATTTCTGAGGGGGCCTTTAGGTGTTAATAATTGTTCTTTCATGTTTAAGCAATTTAATAAGTTCTAGCCAAAAAAAAAAAAGCAATTTAATAAATTTTACAGAGATTTTTCTCTTCTTATTTTATAATATACACAAGAAAGCAAAGCAAATCCTTGACCTAGATTTGACACAAATAAGAAATAAAATAAAGTTTATCAAAAAGGTCATGTGCAGCATGAGTCACAGCCTTGTCCTCCAAGAAGAGAACTTGTGGCCCTTTAGCCTATATGACAAAAAATGAGTGAGAGCGATGTCTCTTCATTTGAGCTTCATATAGAAAAAGACATGTATAAAGAAATTCCGTGCGGTATTCATCCTTTTTGTACTGGTTTGTTCTATTCTAGATAATATAAACAAAAAGGTTAACAAGGAGGATAAACCAGAATTAATATGAAGTTTAACTCTAGCAAAAGCTCATTAATCTAAAGCTTGAGATGTAATACACCAAAGGGGTCTCAACTCTCAAGTAATATCAATATGAATTTATATTAATTGTTCTCAAGTAAAATCAAATACTGAAGGCAACATTCATATCACATACATTAGTTAACCAGAATATTATGAAACGCGATATGTAGCATCAGGTCAGACTGCTTGAATACTAAAAATGTATTGTCACAACAATTCGTCATACAACTTTCATTTAAAAAAAAAAAAAAAAGTTGGGGTTGGGGATATACAATCATATCAGTAGCTGCAGAATATGTTTCTTCATATGAAATTACACTGAAAGTGCATCCGGACTTTGAGAACTGGAGTGTCTCTTGTAATAAAATAACGAGGAAAGCTCTACCAATTGATGGAGTTCTTTGAATGCTGAAGTTTTGTCTTGTAGGAACTTTCTATCTCCTCCTGCAACATTTATGGGGAAAACAAATTGCTATTTTTAGTTAACATAGCTCTCTTCTGGAAAAATATCTCGTTGAAAAGTCAAATAGCAATTCGACCATCAATACATGTCCTTGTCAAAGCATGTGCATTAAGACAAATGCTCCTCCTTGGTGTTCCTAGAAAGGACTTGAATGAAAGAAGAGATTTATCCCTTTGAAGAATCAGAAAATTTTTATCACAAGCTTCTTGCACTGTTTATGCAATACGTCAATTTCCTAGCTAAACTAAGAGGAGCATAAAAATAGGATGTGATATACCTTGCAAGATTTCAGTAGTGGCTGCAAGAACGATGTTCTGAAGAACCTGATTGATTTTCCGAGCGAGGTTTTGTCCCAATCTGAAATTGAGAAAAAAGATATTTAGCGCATCTTTACTAACAGAAGAAAAGCACGTCTCAAATGCAATGATCCAAGTTCTGCATAAACACACCATTCTCGACCTCTGATTTCGCCCCTTCCATGTTAAGTTCTTGTAAAAGCTGAAAATTTAACAAAATCAGATAAGAAATTATTCAGATAAAAAGAAGATGTATGAATTTTGTTTCGTGAAACTTGAATCTTAAAACTTTTCTTATCACCAAAGGGATAGGAATTTTGGGCAAACCATTTGATTGGAAAAAGAAAAAAAAGGCAGTAGTGGATATTTTATCACCTACACAACTAACAGCACATAGGAACACATGAAAATTCAACACTACGATACTATACCAGAATCTATTTTGTTTCTCATTCAAGGAAAAAAAAAGTTATCTGCACTAATAAGGATCTTAACAGATGAAAAATGCAAATAAAGAAGAAACTTTCGATCAACCACATGATTACCTTGGAAAGAGTTGGTACCGTAGTAGGATCAAACTCCTCACATTTTTTTGGATCAATTGGAACGCAAACATGACCTAGAACAGAAGAGATACTAAATAAAGCAACCTTTAGAGGATAGACACCTAGAGTTCCAATTGTGCATAGTTGGAAAATAAAGGCTAATATGTAAAGAGTGGCTGATGGTAGGCCATATTGAGAGTTGTTAAGCAGAGGGCAATAACCTGTTTTTGGATGTACACAGAACGGTGCCTTTAGCAAGTGATTCATGTGTTTTGAAACCTGACAAAGGAATAGGTCCCGGTCAAGGAAAATATATATACTTCCTAGCGTAGATGATTTCACTTCCATAAAGAGTATCAAATTCTTTATCTATATTTTATACAGTATAAAATTCTGTTAAAAGAGCAAAAATAAAATGAGTTCTGAAAATACCTCCATGTCAAGGCGAGGGTAGGTATAAGAAAAAACAATCTCTTCGATGCCCCTCCGCAGCCCTTGTCCCTAAGACAATGTAATAGTGAAAAGCAACATAAGGTTCCTCTAGGAATGAAATGACATCTATGGAATATAAAAAGGGGAAATTCAAGCTCACAAGTGCGAATAATATGAAGGAATTTGATGCATGAACTAACAAGCGTCGGATCTAGTCGGCACATAGTGCAAGGCATGAGCACAAGTATGCTAATGGTACCACACTGCTAATGTAAATAGCACTAAAAATGGCACGAAAATACAACAAACTTGAAATGCAATGTAATAATGTATGAAGCATTGAAATGCATCGATACAAATCTAAAGCACTACTGAAATTGACAACCAACAATATCTACATACTGTTAGAACAAAAATACCAATTATCAACTAAACTAAACCCCCTTATTAACGTCATAATGTTACCAGATGCATGGGCATTCCAAACTATCTATATATTGAAAAAATAATCCTATGGAATGCCTCAGGAACTCTAAATGGAATTCCCAAAATATTCATGCTAGATGTGCCAGAGGTTTAACCATCAGCCAGGAAAGTACATATTTTCTAAACATTAAAAAAAATGTTCCATACATCTGGTTCATACCTTCTGTTTTCCTGATTGCAGCAAAATTTTCAGCTGCTCCCATCGAATAACATTAATGTCTTCTTTTGAGGTAGAGCGCCTATTCTCCTGCCACTTCCCACGAAGCTCAGATTTAACAGCTGCAAAGGTGACATGCAAATCAAATTCTGATAAATTATCACAAGGAAAATAAGACTCATTATATATAAAGTCATTTATATAAAGTGATCTGCTAATTGCATACATTCGTCGTGAATCATGTCCAAGATCTTTTCGTATCTCTCCTCGGTTGAAAATAAATTTTGACTTGGAAGCAGCTTCAGCTCAAAGAAGTTCCTCAGAACTTCGGTGTATGATCTCCTGTGGGAACAAACTAATATTAGAGGGGGAAACAAGGAGTTCAGTCTCACAAAAAGAAATAATGCATGCCAATACTTACGCAAGGAACGGATGAAGAGCATGTCCAGTTAACGACACTTTTTTATGACTATTCTCATTTCCCTGTAAGGAGATCAGTGAGTTCCACTAACAATCTAAAAGATCTGTTGAAATCTCCATGTATCTTTAAACAAATATCACCTTGTAAACGCGGAAATAGTCAGCAATAGCTCCCCTCTGTTCATTAGTCAACCTGTAGGAAAGACAGCAGGACATTGGAAATCCATGCTTCTCATAATGTAGACAAAAAAACAAAGGAAAATGAAGATACGGCTTTCTACTATAAGTGCACTACCTTCTTGCTTTCCCATCACAAACCCAGCAATGAACACCACGTCTCCCACTATACACCCACAGAATGTGATTGAAACCAAAATCATCTGCAACAAAAGAGTTAAAACAGTGTAAAGCAAATGTTTGTAACATTATATACCTGGCACATCAACAATTATAAGTCCAAGTTCCAACCTCTGAGGGAAGTATCAATAACTTTGATAGCTATTGTCATCAGTGGCCAGCATGCAAAGCAAACATCGGCCCCAGAGCAGCAGTATCTAACATCATCGTAATCTGTTATATCCTGCAGGGAGAAGAATAAATATTTCCAGTTAACGGAGAAAAAAAAAGTTTAGAATGCAATCATTTACCAAATTCAAGAGATGATTAGCTTACTATATCGAAAATTAGCTCCCTTTCCACCGGAGTGAAAACATTATCACCAGTTTGTGCATATGCACGCCTCTTTGCAGGCTGCAACATAAATAGGAAGAAGTACATAATCATTGAGAAAAGGAAAAAGCTATGATGTTACGTAAAAACAAGGATAGAGAGGAATTAGAACGCACGAGAAAACATGGCCAAAATCCCCGTAAAATACCATGTTTTCATAAACAGAAGTTAAAATTCTTGATTGTTTCAAACTTATTTGGTACATCAAAATTTATGTCATGAAAGTATTGAAGCTAAATATATGGTACATATTAGGACCCAACTTTATGTTGCAAAAAGAATCTGAGATATTAGGTCCATATAAGTAGAATCAATTCGCCGATGGCATTATGCTTGTTTACACTGCAAGATCACACAATGTAGGCTTAGCAGATAAGGAACTTCCATCGGATGGAATTCAATTTACAGTGTCAATTTGGACATAATTTCACTATTGAAAAAGCTCAGATCAACAATATAGAATTTATTTAATTAAAAAAATGAAAAACTTACGTCGACGCTGTAAACAGGCCCGATATCGATTTTAACAGGACAGTTTTCTCTGATGGAGTTCTCGAGCTCATACGCGCCGTAGAAAGACTGGAATCGCAAATAAATGTCATTCTCCAGGGTGAAAGAGAATTCCCTTCTGCCAAAATAGGACTGATCACACCCAGGATGCTTCCCATCTACATATCAGCAACCAATTACTATAATCATCCACACACACACACACACACAAAAACACTTGTGGGTGTCAAGAAAAATGCCATCAACAACACAGAGAAATCAAAAATTGAAAGCTCACCGTTTCCGTACGACATCCATTTATATATATCGGCATGTGGAAATAGCTTCCCTGCAACGAATAAACTCGTTTGTAAAAATAAAAAAATAAAAAATAAAAAAACTCATTTCCTAGCTTGCTAGAGAGAACCAAATTTTGGGAAAATCAAATCCTTTAGTTAAAATTCAATGAAATGATAAGAGGCAAGTGAATGTAAACCAGGAAATGAAGCAAACGAGAACCCGAATCGCTTGCTTACCGTAATAAATTTTGAGATAATTAGCATCAAATCCCTCGGGAATCGCATTCGCTTCCCTTTGTTCACATCCGTCAATCTCCATTTCGTCCCTTCCACCTTCAACTTCTTCTCTCGTCATCGTTTCAAACTCTAAAAACTAAAGAAACGACGAGTAAAACAGAGTTAATCTACGCAAAATACCTCGAAGATTGATTCGATCCAGAAGATCTGTGCATAAACGCAGAAAACGCTAAGCCGAAAGCGAGGATTGCACAGGAAAAGAGGAAATTTTTTCAATTAATTGGTTGAAAAATTGTTGAAAGATTCTTACTTTGCTTAAACCCTAACTGGGGAGAGGAAAAGCATGAGGTTGGCTGGTTTCTGAAATGGCGGGAAGAGTTTCAGGCGTGTGGATTTTTTGGCGGGAAATGCTTGGGAGTGACTGGTGAGTACTAAAAAAGGACAATATGATGACCAGCAAAAAAAAAAAGAAAAAAAGGACAATATGAGATATTGGGATCTCTGAGTTTCTTGTGCCTTACGACATGCCGTTTAGTTGTACTGCTTCGTTGTATGTAAACGATTTGTCGTATTTATTCTCAAGAGTAGAATTGCGACATGTCGTTTAATTGTTATTCAAAATAAAAGGTATGTCGTTTTGCAAAACCGACATTTACTCACTTTTAAAGTCAAATTTGTCTTCCTTCAAAACAAAAAAAAATTTAAAATTTGTCTTCCTTTTTTTTTCCCTCTTCTAAAGCAATTAACAACAAATTGTATGCCCCTGTAGTTTACCTTCAAACAGAAATGACATGTGGCTTCTCCCGAAATCAAAACCGCATGTCGTTTATCTTAATCTCAATTTGTGACAACTACTTGACGTATTTTGAAAGGAACGACAATAGCTCAGTGTTTATGTCGTTTTTTCTTCCAATGACAATAAGGTGCCATTCTATTTTAAGAAACATGTTAACTTGTAATGTAATGTTTGGAAAATATATTGGGAGCATGAGATGAGATGTAATAAGATATTTACTATTAATTTAATAAAAGAGTTTATTCATTATTTTATGTGCATATATTATTGAATATTTTATGAATATCACTAAAAATTATGTGATTATTTATGTGACCTTAAATATTGTATATACGTGAAATATGTGAGAGGGTAATATTTAAGGATAATAATCAAAATAATATTCGTAATGAATTTAATTAAAGTTTGAAATCTTTAATTAAAACATTACTAATACATGTAATTCCCATTTAGAATGGAATGGTATGATCTGCACTTTTAATATAGTGAGATATTAAATGAGTGTATTACACATAATGAGATTGTGTGAAACCGAGACACATACACAATATGAATTTCTGATAATTTCCGTAAAGCATAGAAATTCTAATTGAGTCTACCGATTATCATATGTAGAGTGATCTTAATCATGAGTTATTAACAGACTCATATTTATGGATTTGTGTCTTTTGATTTAGTCGGGACAGATTTCGAGATGTTGAATCCTATTCTTTGTATTTTGGAGACATGATGAAGTGAGCAGCCGAGAATGTTAATACATGAGATGGAATCCATTCATTCTTGAGAAAAAAGTAGATAAATAATTCTCTTAAAGATTGATTCAGTACTTGGACTAGTAGGAGCTTTGATTCATGAATTTATTTTATAAATCACTATCTATTAGAGAATCAATGGTACTCGAGGATAAAGATGTAATTAGAGAGATTAACAGATTTTACATAGCTCTAACTATGAACTATTTATGGAATGATCTATATGTAATGATTATATCAAATGGACACTTCACAGTTTAGAAGTAATTTATATATATAATTATGAGAGTGCAATTCCAAGTTTATAGTGGAGTAACTTTTAAAATTAATTAAATTAATTAAATTAATTAATTAATTAAAAAGTTTTAATTAATTATTAATTTTATTTGAGCTCAGAATTATAGATCCATGAGTCCCCACGTCATTCTTGTAATTCTACAAGACACTAAGGGTAAAATGAAAAATTTAGAATTATGCGTAAAGCATAGAAATTCTAATTGAGTCTACCGATTATCATATGTAGAGTGATCTTAATCATGAGTTATTAACAGACTCATATTTATGGATTTGTGTCTTTTGATTTAGTCGGGACAGATTTCGAGATGTTGAATCCTATTCTTTGTATTTTGGAGACATGATGAAGTGAGCAGCCGAGAATGTTAATACATGAGATGGAATCCATTCATTCTTGAGAAAAAAGTAGATAAATAATTCTCTTAAAGATTGATTCAGTACTTGGACTAGTAGGAGCTTTGATTCATGAATTTATTTTATAAATCACTATCTATTAGAGAATCAATTGTACTCGAGGATAAAGATGTAATTAGAGAGATTAACATATTTTACCTAGCTCTAACTATGAACTATTTATGGAATGATCTATATGTAATGATTATATCAAATGGACACTTCACAGTTTAGAAGTAATTTATATATATAATTATGAGAGTGCAATTCTAAGTTTATAGTGGAGTAACTTTTAAAATTAATTAAATTAATTAATTAATTAAAAAGTTTTAATTAATTATTAATTTTATTTGAGCTCAGAATTACAGACCCATGAGTCCCCACGTCATTCTTGTAATTCTACAAGACACTAAGGGTAAAATGAAAATTTTAGAATTATGTAATTCTAAAATAAAACGCTTAAGAATAATTAATTGAGATTTAATTATAACTTAAATAATGTGATTATTTTAAATTTTAGAACACATATGTGGAGGTATCCACGTGGTGTACATGCCATATGCAGTGTGAATCCCTCTGGGATTCAATTGCTTGCTCTCTGAGTTATCCAAATGACTTATTTGATAAGTTGTCCAATTGAAATTCAAATTAAATTAAGTTTGATTAAAATTGGAATTTGAATTTGAGTCAAAATTGGACTGCAGGTTAAAAACATAATTTTGCTTTCTTCCCTACTTGCTATTTGCATTTACCACATGGAGGAATCTCCCTGTGATTCTTCCATGCGGTGGCCGGCCATATGGGATAAGGGAGAGAGTCAATTTTTGTTTTCAAAGTCAATTAGAAGTGGGAGATAATTATCAAACTTTATCTTGGAGATTAAGTTTATACATTTTTTGGGAGTCTGACTACTACTTTATAAATAGGAGATTGTAAAAAATTGAAGAACACAATTTTTGCTCTCCTTAGCATAGGTGGCCGAATTTTATAAAGAAAGGAAAGGAAAAATTTTCTTCCAAATTCCACGTCATGCATGTGTTGGTATTTGTGGAAAGCTTGAGTGTTTATTTGTTAATCCCATTTTGTTTTAGGTGTGCCCACACACACATTTTCGTAGATTGAAAGAATTGACGAAGAAGATTCAAGTATTCTAAACAAGCTTGTAGCAAGGAACGTTCGTGGTCAAAGAACTCAAGTTATCGACCGAATCGTTCGCTATGTAAATAAATAAATTTGATTAATTTATTCGTACATAAATTAATGTAATCTATAGAGTATCTCAAAGTTTTATGAAAATTTTGTTATACATGATTCGTTAGATACACGCTTCTGTATTGAAAATCGTTTTCAAAACTAACAAATACCCTATAAAGTATGTACCTTATTTTTAATGTGCCCCTTAAATTTTCAACATCGTTCAATACGCCCTTTGATATATAACAAACAGTTCAAAACGTCCCCTCGGTAGACTTCCTTCAGTTATTTTAATGAATTGCTGACGTTGCTATTAAAAAAAGTTGGGAAACATATCGTAATATGAATTTAATACTTTTTGATCTAAAAAAATATAATAAAAAAGAACATACAAATTTTAAAGAATGCTGGAATCTTCTACTAGGAAAACAAAAGCTAAAAAGTGAATTGAAAACTAAAAGGATTTCATCCACCAGACTACATTTGCTCGCATCGGCGACATGATTGGATCTCCACAGGGGAGCTCTTCAGGGCTCAGGCGTCGATGGATAATGTCGCAGATCTTACGATAAAGGCGCGATCTAGTTATGAAAGTCACAAATTTGGTTATGGCTTGCTGACAGGATATCTATAGAGCTACGACAAATAAATATGATCGGCGAAAAAGGACCAAATATGATTACGGCGATGTCGAAGCGGTGACAAAGGATGTTGTTGTGGAAGTGAAGATTTGTGATCGAACAATGGAGAGAGATTACAAAATATGGGTTTTGAAAATTTGGAGTGTATTTGAAATTATTTTCGAAAATATTTTTGCACGTCTTTTGAGGCAAACAAACTAAAACGGTCCACAAATCGCGTTTGTTTAATAAAAGTTTTGAAAACTGAAACGAAAAGAAAAAACAATGAAAATGATATTTGTGAAGAAAGTAGAAAACGATTGAAAGTTGTTTTTCCTTTTCCGTTTTCATTTTCTAGTACTTATCAACAAAGTTAAGTTATATTAAATAATTAATAATTAATTACTAATTATATTATAGATTAATTAATAATTAATAAATA
>NW_010361114.1:48323-54102 GCF_000414095.1 Morus notabilis | reverse complement strand
AACGGAAACGGACGTCTCGGGAAGTGGCGGTTGACGGGACGGAAACTGATCAACGTCAACGGAGCGGCGTCGTCCGCACCCGGTTCGGACACGGATTCCTCGAGATTGACTTGGATCGTTTCCGATCCCGGTTCGGACACGTGTTTCTCGCTGGGGAGGAGGATATCGCCGGTTGTGGAGGGTTTAGAGTCAGCTTCCGGCAGAATTTCTGTGGCCTCTTTGGCGAAGGCCTCGATTTGGGGAAGATCAGACGCAAAACGGGCGTGAGAGAAGGCGAAGAAGAGGCAGAGAAGTACGAAGGTGACGGCGAGTTTGGCCATTGTTTGGGGAAGAGGAGGAGATTGTGAGACGCAGAGAAATTGTGATCAAATGACAAAGTAAAAAATAAATAAGAGGGAGAGAGAGAGAGAGAGAGAGATTTTGTACGTGGAGGTGTATGATTGGGTAGTGGAGTTTGACTTTGAGGAAGGAGTGAAAGGCAGGCAACATGGGTGACCAGGCAATTAAAATGAGAGGGGCACGCATGTTATTGGAGGGAGGGGTCTTTAGTCTTAGCGTCTTGCACGGGTTGTGGTTTTGGAATTTTCATCGGTTCCACATTTGGTTTGGTGAACCACTCAAGTCATAGACGTATGTAAAAGACAAATTAGATAACGTTTTAATGGAAATTAATATTATTATTTGGGTTAATGGTGTCCATCACATGAAGTCACACAATATACAATAGCTAGGTCTAAAAATGTAGGGAGTTTTATTTTTTTTTTTTTCGGGAACCAATAGAAACTGTTGTTTTAATTTTTCAACAGTTTAATTTATGAGTGTCAACGCAACAATATTTATTGCGCTCACATTAAAAAATAATTAAAAAATTAAAACAACAGTACTTATCGGTAAAAGACAATTCTTACCATAAAAATTCTCTTTTTGTTACTGATTTAGAGATGAATAACTTCATTGCTACATGATTTTTCTCTTTTTTATCATCCATATGTAGGTCTCAAGTGAATGTTACTAAGGGACGAACACTAATGCGAATGGTTGTAAAGTTGTAAAGTTATAAGATGGGAATGATAGGGTATTAAAAATCATCTTAGAGCTTGTTGTTTGTGTTTACTTTTCATTTTGATTTGATTTTGACTATATTTATGTTTATTTTCTTATTCGTCCCTGATTTTGAATTATGATTCACGGTTCTCTACAGTGTTTTCTCTCACAAAAAATACACGTAAAACGAGAATGATTATGAATCATGATTCTGAATACATAAACTAAACGTTAAAAACATATACTACCAAATAAATATACGTCATTTTGCCAATTTCACTCGGTTGAATAATCGCTTTAGGAAATTTCTCAAGAGGAGAGAGAGAGACTTACATTACACTACTGTTCTTAACACAAAAGTTGCTTCTTTGAATTTGAGAGCATAACAGATGACGCGTTGCTTGACCGAAGATAATAGACTTGGGACAGTGACTTGAGAATAGACAAACCAATTCATTCTATCTTGCTCGTAGATATGTTATTCTTTGATATTCATTTTTCTGAACTAGATTGTCATTTCGGCTTATAGCTATTGTGTGTTGATGTTGTGGTCCAGCGCACGGCCCCTTATAGGGAAATTGCAGAAAATAGGCCTACTTTTAAAATTTACAAAGTGAATAACTTATTTACCAAGATCGGAAATAAATAAGCCTTTTTTCAACTTTTAATATTTTGTTTGCCAATTTTGCCCTTAGGTATAGGATTTTTTTTTTAAAATTTTTTTCTCAAATTATTTTTCTTTTCTCCCTCTACTACGCTATCTCTCTCTCTACTCTCCCTCTTCGACTCTTCTTCTATCTCGCTATCTCTGTTCATCTCCTCCGTCTCTCATCTTTAAATCAAGTTGCCGGTGAAGGTAAAACTTCGGCCAAAGTTGGCGGGAAAGTTGGGTGAAGGATTAGGGGGAGAGATAGTCGGGTCCATTGCTTGGGATCTCCGGACAAGGACAGAACTTCGTTGCAATCGTGGTTGCTCCGTCGTACTATCGACAACGTTCGAGTCCTTTGCAGAGATACACAAAGATTGTCATTTCCGATCGATTTCATTCTCACAATCTTACCCTTATGGCGTCGCGACAAATCGTTACCGCTGCGAGCAGTTCGGCCTCTTCACCGGCCTGACAACTCCTAGGGGTTTACGAAGGTGCTTCGGTGAAGAGAGAGAAAGGAGCGGCGCTTTGGTGAAGAGAGAGAGAGAGAGAGAGGGGACTATCAGTGCGTTTGGTTCAAGGATTCGTGTCGTGCTTCGAATCATGATTCGTGGCTCGTTATAGTATTTTTTCTCACAAAAAATACACATAAATCGAGAATAATTCTGAATCCATCAACAAAACGTTCTCTATATCTCAGTACCGTGAGGTTAAAGAGAGAGAGAGGGAGGGAGGAAGGGAGAGAGAGAGAGACAGACCAATGAGAGACGTGAGGTAGGGGTTCATTCCAAAATTTTTACGCAAGGGTAATTTGGTATTTTTCAAATTAGGATAAGTCCAGATTTACACTTAATTAGCCTATTTACTAACTAATTAAAAACTTCGGCCTATTAATTTTTATTATCATTTTAATTTGGCCCATTTCCCTCTTTCTCACTTAAAATTAATAGGCCAATAGTTTACATAGGTTAAATTACTGTTTTCGTCCATAACTTGTCTGGTTATGAACCATAACTTGACAAGTTATTGTCCATAATTATCCATAACTTATCTGGTTATGAACCATAACTTGACAAGTTATGGCCTATTAATTTCTATGACTAAAAATTAGCCTATATACTTTCTTAAGCTTTTCATATTGGCCTAATTTTTACTATTTTCTTAATTTTAATTCATCTCAAATCTTGACATATTTTTCTGTTTCTCCCCTTCTTTTATCTCTAAAATGACTGATGCTCATGCATTACCCTACCAAAAGCTAGATATGCTCCCCTCCTAACTTGTGATCACAGGCCTTGTGATCAAAGCCCAACTTGTCACATGTGATAATCTAGTAGACTACTTGTGATAATCTAATAGATACTCTGGTATCGATAATTTTGGCAAAAACAAATTTTGTTGATTTTTGAACGATTACTGGACGGGCAGATTTTGTTATACGGAGCCTAATTATGCCATGACGATTATTACCTTATGCAGAGGATTTGTGCTTGTAAATTCAGAGATTTGCGAGCAAAATTTCATTAAGAGTATTTTTGAGATTTTACGATTGTAAATTCGGTTGCCGTAGTTTTTCATTATAAAAGAGGACACTGGTTTTCAGTCATTATTAGAGAGATTAGAGAAAGCAGAGAGTCGTGAGGTGCGTTTCTTCATCATAATGAATGGCTGCATCTGCCGAAAGAGAACATAAATCTCACATTCAATCGAACCTCAACATAAATTTTGTATATTCATTTCTGTTTGATTTCTTTTTTACGTTTTTAATTGCTCTCGGTAATACAAAATTAAGGCGTCTAATTCTTAACATAATTCTGACTCCTATTGAAGAGACAAAATTAATACCATACCTTATTAAAACTCATGTATTCTTTAATTTTACCCTAAAAAAGAAAAGAAAAGAGAAGCAAAAGGACTTCCAAAAAGAAAAGAAAAAAGTAATATTAAAGGACGGTTCTGATCGGAGGCTAAACACATCACTAAATACAAGATTAGTAAAAGGACAATAAGCTAAGGTACGCCAATTACACTCAACGTGTTGCCAGGTTAGACATTATAAACAATCAAGCTATTTAAGGTAAATAAATCTCATTTGGATTTAGTTCATGGATTTTCATGAACCCCAAACACCCTAGAAAAAGGACAAACAAAACCAGGACCCAAATTCGTTACCCACAAGGAAACACCACACACCCTGGCCCCAGCTAGCTGATAAACAAATACCTAAACCAAAATAAAACTCAATTATCATCATTCCCATATATTCCAATGCTCCCACACAAAAAAAAAAAAAAAAAAAAAAATCCCACAAAGCTCCCAAGCATGCTGTCCCGAGCCCTCACAGCGAAGCCTAGGAAGATCAGTACGATCTTCAAATATGGGTCAAAGTCAACATTCGGATGGAGCAAATCGGTCTCGGTGAGCGAATACGACGACTTCAGCACGGCCGTTGGATTCATGGAAGATCAACCGTTGGTCCACTGCGGCCCAAATCATCACGGCAAGATCATCATGAAACAGTACTCGTCATCATCATGTGGGGATCACGACACGGGGTGGACCCACGGCCAGCTGATGCTGAACGAGGTTTTGAGGGCTTCGGTTGCGGTGTTGGGGGACCAGAGCCGGCTGGGGATGAGTGAGAAAGTGGTGCTTTCGGGAGGGAAGATTTGTGTGTTGAAAAGGTTTAGGAAACTGAGTGTTGGGAAGAGTGAGTTTGGGAAGAGATTAGAGAGGTTTTTTCAGGTGAGTGTTAAGTCAAAGAATAATCTTGTGCCTGTCATGGCTTATCTCTATGCTAAGAGGATCAAGTTTGTTCTATGTGATTATTATCCTATGGGCAGCCTCGCAGACTTGCTTGCTGGTATGTATGTAATTCCAAGTATATATATTTGTGTATATATATATATATATGTTTGTGTGTATATGTGTATATATATGTGTGTGTGCTTGTATACACAAACGCATGCTTAGTCGTCCATCAGTTCTTCATGATCTATAACATTTTGCGACGAATAGTAATATAGTTGTACGAACTATTTCCAATTGCCGTAGAGTTACATAAGGAATATGGATTAATGATTGAGTTTTTAGTGTCTCAAGCAGCGTCTAAGTAATCACAATATCATGACACGTTATTGAATGGAATCAAACATTAGAATATGAAAAATTTGGTTAATTTTCTTTTCATTATTTTAAATAACATGGTATAATATATGATTGGTAAGACATCATTTTAGGCAGTAAAATTAGATAAGTAAATTACGTAGATAGTTTCTCCTACAATTGTTAGTCATCACCATCATGATTCATCGCTATTGACCTTTTCTTTTGCATATTAATCATGTATGATTTGTATGTCTCATGCACTGTTATCATGTTCTCATAGGAAAGATCATCATGATTATATATTATTGTTTTGCATGAGTGGCCAAAAAACTCATATTATCTAGCATTTTTAATATTTTATAATAATTTCATTCTTCGTCGGTCAATATCTCGCGTCATTTTATGATACGCATATATATAATAATGTATCTACGCATAAAGTTATTATATTTAAATAGAGACGTACGACGTGCACTAACTATATGCTGCCAATTGAACAGAATCATTTTGTAGCCATATTTCAATCACAGAGTTTACTAATATATAGTACGATCGTTATAATGAAAAGAATACTAATTTATAAGAATAAATTATCTGCAAATGACGATCAATTTCTTCCTACTTATAATTATCAACTAAGCCTGATTAAAGTTTTCTTTGTTTGGTTAAGGTAGTAGGCAACATGGTCACACAGCCCTAGACTGGAACCAAAGGCTCACAATTGTTCTCCACATTGCGCAAGCAATCGCGTTCATCCATGCAATATCGCCAGCGCAAGAGAAGAACATGCAAATGAACGTGCATGGCAACATAAAGGCTTCCAACGTCATGATAAACACCGATTTCTCCGCCTGCCTGTCGGACTACGGCATAGCTCAGGTGGCGGAGCGAGTGGAGGTTTTCAACGCGTGGCAATGGAAGCCGGGGTCACCGACAGATGTGTACTACTCCGACGCTCTTTGCCAGAAATGCGACGTC
>NW_010361114.1:18981-48241 GCF_000414095.1 Morus notabilis | reverse complement strand
GACGCTCTTTGCCAGAAATGCGACGTCCACAATTTTGGGGTCATAATACTAGACATACTAGGAGGACCCGATGGGATTACTTTGTTCATGACAAATTTAGTGAGTGAGGTTAAAAGAGGCATAAAAGCAGGTGAAATTGAATTTTTTGAGTTTTCGTTGAAGGAAGAAAAAGAGAAGAAGCAAGCGTGGCAGGTTTTAGACATTGCCTTGGCGTGTACAAATAAACAGCCCGAGGCAAGGCCTACGATTGAACAGATAAGGTTGCATCTTGGAGATGTTTGTAACAATGATGCATAAAGGGTGATCATGTTGTGTTATTTTTTTTTTTCCTTTTTTTCTTTTTTTTTTAATACAACACGAGATTAAACCCTCAACTTCCTTTTAACTCCACCCTGCCCGAACTCCTTGCGCCACAAGACCACGCGGTCTTAGGCATGTTGTGTTAGATTTTGAACTCTTAATTAATTTGGTAGAAGAAATTAAATAGTGTGCATATTTACATATAGGAGGAAATTGTGCTCATTATATCCATTACGTGTGGATGTGTAGTATTTGTTTTAAGTGGATATGAATAAATATTCAAAGGAACATTGTGTAGCATTTGTTTATCTTCTGTTAGACTGTTTCCTTACTAATTGGAAAGAAACTCTATTTCATCTTACTATGGTTTGATGACTACATTCAATACTTTCCTATTACAAATCTGCCACGGCTATCTAATTTTCTTCTGTTTTCTAGTTCATTGGTTGGACATGCTTAAAGCATCTAATTCTCTTTGATTCCACACTTCCTCTCTTATTATATGAAGATAAGATTCTATCACCAATCAACTGTCACCTTGATTTGCTTTCTTAATTATTCATGTGTATAGAATGAGAAGTTGGTAATCCATGAACCCACATCGCATTATTTATTCGCCCCCCTCAAAATTAGAGACTAATAAGTTGTTAAGTCCTTTTGAGTCTCATTTCCTTTTACCCATCTTATCAAATAGAGAAGTCTATCAATAAACAAGATTAGTCCACTCTATTCAATTTAATTTTTTTTGATAAAAAAATGAATAATTTCCTATTTGTTTCAAATCCATTTTCCGGACATATTTACTTCACATGAAAGGGAAAATAAAAGAGGAAGATACCCTTTTTTGTTTATTTATGTGTAAACTTATAAGTTGAAAAAAAAAATAGTACTTCGGTGGGCTTCACACAATATATGAAACGGAAATAGTAGAAAATATGCCAATATAAAAAGCTTAAGGAAGTATATAGGCCAACTTTTAGTTATAGAAATTAATAGGTCATAACTTGTCAAGTTATGGTTCATAACCAGATAAGTTATGGACAAACTTGTCAAGTTATGGTTCATAGCCAGACAAGTTATGAATAAAAACCGTGATTTATGGACAATAACTTGTCAAGTTATGGTTCATAACTAGACAAGTTATGGACAAAAACAGTAATTTAGCCTATTTATTAACTTATGTAAACTATTGGCCTATTAATTTTAATTTATCTCAAGTCTTAGTCTATTTCTCTCTTTCTCCCTATATGAAATGAAGAAATCCCTTTTCTGTAGCACCCCCTTAATACTGATGTCTGGTTAATAACTAATAATGTGTTTATGATACGTTCATATATTTTAAGTCAATTTTATTTAATTGTATAAAAATACATTTTAGGAATTATGTTGACAAAATTTTTATTCCCAAATATAATAAACGGTAGTCACTAAATCAGTGGTCGTCTTTATTCATTTATTTTACGTACTTTCCAAACACATTATATTTCTATTGTGGTTAAAAATAATACCCTTATGGAAAAAAAAAAAATTACTTAGCAATTTGTAGGAGAAATACAAAAATACCATTTAAATTTTAAAAGATATCGTCTTTACATTTATGCCAAGATTATAATTTTTGTGGCATACTGCATAATTAAGAACACAAGATTATAATTATTGTCTGAAATAGAGCTGCAACAACATATATTTTATTGTTCAATGCAAGTATAGTTACAAATTTTTTCTATAAAATAAGGATACAACTGTTTTTTTCTAAATAAAATTATGCACGAAAATTCAAGAACAGTCTCCAATGCAATGCCATTTGATATGTTAAAATTGTCATATATTATACTTTGTGACAAATTTTTCACTAAGTATAGGTGTATAGCATATGATAAATTTGTCAATTGATTACTATTGGTTAATATGTTTACTTTTTTATTTAATCATTATAACTTTTACATTTTTAAATTATTTTATAATTAGAAGTTTACTTTTACAACTTTCAAAACTTAATGATTATAAAAAAAAATAAATTTAATATTTAAAAAAATATTATGTATTAAAACACAAATAAAAATATTTTATTATATTTTTTGAATTAAATATATAATTAACATTAGTATTTATATTAGTATTTATATTTGAGATGGTGTTACATTGCTCAACCTATTATCACGTAATCAGGATGACCTTTGGTATTGTTCCCAATTAATAAGTACGTTCCTTATAATCCATCCATGACCGACCTAATCATTTTAAACTTGTCGTATCGTAGCCTTCAGTCCCAAAAGTGAGTGCATGCAAAAACAAAACGACTGAAAAAGAATCTGATCAGAAGATCATTATGATTCATTGGTGGCAATATTGGGTCCCTCAAGTATGGGTGTGTGTTAGACCAGAACCACCAAAACTCTAGCAATACATATCGAGGAGAGAGAGCGAGAGACCGATATCATATGATTACAGGACCACACTGTGACTGCCAATCAGTATAGCAAACGACGAGACTCTCTGCCGTTTCTCTCTCTCTATCTCTTCTCACATAGTTTTTTCTTTTTTTTTTTTAGCCTTTTTCCTCTTTCATTTCAAATCCGTAGGCAATAATATCTCTTCTTGGGTCCTTCACGTGGGAGGTCTTTTTAATATAATATGTAATTATAAAAATATAATATGATAATTATTAAATATAATATTATTTTTTTTTAATATTAATGTTACGTTCAATAATTATAATTTTACGCTTTATAACTATAAATTATGTCCTTATAAATTATGTCAGAAGGACGGTCCTCTAATATAAATATATATATATGTATATGTGTATATATATATATATATATGCATATATATATATATATATATATACCATGGAACCCCACCACCTTATCTTTCTGTTTCTGTCTACGGAATCTCTAAAGAGAGTCGTAGCTAAAGGCCCCTCCTTTCCTTGAACTCTAATGCATTGACACATGGAATTGGATTTCTGTAGATATTGAGTTGATATTGTACATACAGCCAATTATAGTGCGGTTTCAGTTCTGGCCAGATTAGATGATCATATATGAGCTTCTCACGTGCGTTGGCTCAATTACTGTCTCCCACTCTTCGCTTCGCGCTTGCTAAAAGCTGGCATATCGGCATTGGATGTTAGATTGTAGTGGAATGGAATATGTCTTTTTTGGCATGGAAAGATTTGTGGACAGCAAAGAGAATCGTAATTAATAGAGTAATGTAAAGTTCATGCTGTAAAAGCCTAAAGTAGTTTTCAACTCTGCATCAACTAAACATGTGAAAAACGTCGAGACGCCTCAAAAATTTAAGGGAGCTACGTCCCTCCGCGCGCTCTTATGTATTAGATATATTTGAGCTTCCGATGAATGAATTCTAAGTACTTTAAAGAGCTCTATGTGATTAGAATACTTAGTGTGTTATCGGTAGTATATTTTTATAATCTTTCACAAAATTTTCCTACTTTTATCGATAGGTTATGTTTTTTTTGATGATAATGTGAGAACAAAGTTCCACAATTAGACATGAAATAGTGTCTTTAATTAAAAGAGCTTGGGTCACTTTTCCTTATTAGTTAATGTTTTACGATGGAATCTTAATGACTAAAAAAGGGGACGAGATTTAGATTGCTACATATATGCAATTGGTGGAGTCTTTATCTCGATAGAACTGGTAGACCTGATCAAAATCATATAAAACTTAAAAAAGGTATGCCAAACCAATAATCTTATGGTAGAATTATTGGATGCATTTGAAATTAGTTTTTGATTGTTTTTTAAAACGTTTCTACGCGTCTTTTAAGGCACGAAAATGAAAACGGTATGCAAACCACGTTTGTTTAACAAATGTTTTGAAGACGAAAACGAAAACGAAAATAAAAAACAGTGAGAATAATTTTTATGAAGGAATTAGAAAACCGTTGAAAGTTGTTTTCCCTTTTCTATTTTCATTTTCTAGTACTTATTAACAATGTTATAGTATATTAATTAATAATTATAACTAAATAAGATTTTATTTTTTTTATTATACTCAAAACAATGTCTTGAAAATTTAACCAAACACAATTTCAGAATTAGTTTCAGAATAATTCTCAAAACAATCTCATTTTTACTTTTATACTGAAAATAAAATCATTTTAAAAACATTATCAAACAGCCTATCATTTTTTCTTTCTCGAAAACCAGCTTCAAATGGTTCTTATGTATTCACCATCTGACCCACTCCCATGAAAAATCTAAAATCTCACATGGATTGAGGCCAATTGCGTTGTGTTTCTGAGTCCGTATGAGTACTGTCCAAATTGAGCCCAGATAGTTCAGACATATAATGTGTGTTTGGTTCAAGGATCCGTGTCATGGTTCGGATCATGGTTCGTAGCTCGCTATAATATTTTTTCTCACAAAAAATATACGTAAATCGAGAATAATTCTGAATCTATGAACCAAACGTTCCTATAGTTAATAATTCATTCTCATTTGACAAAAGAAGATAAGCCAGACTACATTCACGTTAAGGGCAGTGACTACTGCGCATACCCATTGGTCATCAGATCTTTCTACTTTTATTTTTTTAACACATTTTTTTAAATTTGAAAATTTTAAGTATCATTATATGAACATGATATATTAAATATGTGATGTAGCGGAACTTAATTCAAAAAAATTAGACAATAAAAATAAAAGCGATAAAGCAGTTAATTTGTTGATTCACATAGAATATAGAGTAACTGCTTTAAAAACAGTTGATTCACATAGAATGCCAGAATTTGGAAAAGAGAAATTTGAGAGAAAATTCTGAATTTTTATTCAACTGAACTGATTTTCATTAAAAGAGAGCGTCCATATATATAGGTAAAACAGAAACAGGAAACTAGCCTATTCTATAATTAAAAATAATAAAAATATGAAGTTTTCCAAAAAAAGAAAAAATTGAACTGGAAATTAAAACTGAAACTATCATACGCAAGGAAAAAGGAAACGCAATCGGAACTGAAATCCGATTTTTTAGGTCAACATATTACAAAAACAGAAATTAGTAAAAATGGAAAAAAGGCACTTTTGAAGGCATAAACAAAGGAATTTGCCCAAAAAACGTGACACGTTGTGGCAAAGTGACGAGTCTTGTCCGTTGGCTCGTTTCCACTCAGAAAACACATTTTTCTTCTAAATCTGACATCGTCAAAAGATCTTAGAAAAATAAAAAATTTACTTTATTTCACTTTAGGATGTTCCCAACGTACTAAAAAGGCTAATTCCTTTGCACCGCATCAATATAGAAGCACGTATGTACATTATATTAACGTATCTCCATTAAAGATGATCATATTCAATGTGTCATTAATCAATATGATCATGATCAACGTGTGGCAACAGATAGCTTTGATTACTAAAAACCAATTAAAGCTGATTCACAAATCATGCTATCTTCCCTTAGATGATCGTATTTTAAGCATTCAGTAAATTTAGACAATGACAGTAGCAGCTGTATAAAAAAACTTGAGATTGCTTTTTAAATTCTGCTGTTTGGTAACAATTTTTAGAAATTGCTGGACAAAAGTAAGATTTACCAAACGTCCGAACCTACTCATGTAACTAGCTTCTTAAGAAAATCTAGAAACAGCTTCTAAAAGTAATGCCAAACAAGCCCTTAAAATCCAAAGCCCCATTTTGCTTGATTTTGATCGCCTGTTATAATTACATCTTAATTTTCTTGAATACATTATTGACAGTAGCGGATATATGTATATGTCAAAGGATGCACAGATACATGAAGATACAATCATATACATGAAGATATAATCATATATATAAAATTATACTAGTGAAAATTTAGGGCGAAGATCTTTGTCAAAATGGAATCATATATAGGGTAATGTGCTGCCGACTACCCATGTGGCGGATAAAAGCATGATTACACTTCAAAATTTTTTTTTTTTTTAAATTGATCTTATTCAGTTCTGAGTTACATCTTTGACTTTGTTTTATAATAATTAAGGGCGTGTGCATTATCATCTATATCCTAGTAATTTGCTCTGATATATATATATATATATATATTTCATGTGCTCGGTACACGCTTTAACACATATTCCCTAGCGACTTATGATTTTAATAATCATGGCTCAGCCGGTCAGATTGACTATATATTAGCTAAGGTACCTCTCCCTTAGCCTCTTGGTTTAATATTATATTCTTGGTAAACAACAAAGTTGATTAAAACTTTTATATATTGATTAGGTTGACTTTTCTACCCAAAAGCGCGTGGCCTTGTATTTTTGCTTTTATATAATTTACAGCCTTTGGATCACAAATAATGTGTAAGAAAATTTCCAAGTGTAAACCAACTATTTTTTGTTCACATTCAAGTACAATGTCTATATCTATTAGCTTTCTCATTAATAATATTTAATAGAAGTGTGTCAAGAATTATTACAGTATTCCCTTTACAGAAACAGAAAAATATGAAGCGGGCCTTTTTGGGACGACTTTTTTATCAAGCATTTGCTGTTCAACGTTCATGTATATATAACAGCATAAGTCATTGTATATTAGCAACACTTTGGCTAGTACATATAGTAAGGAAAAATAGAGAGAGAGAGAGAGAGAGATTTGTCACAATGGAAAGTACAAAAAAAGAGTCATACTTTGTTTTCATGAACTATGATCCAGAATACGAGCGCCTTCGAGCTGATAAGTTAGTAAACACATGACTATATATATATATATGTATATATATATATGTGTGTGTATATATATATATATATATGACATTGATTTGGTATAAGTTTTCATGATGAAATGCTTGATATTGCAGGGCTAAGAAAGCGACAAACGAGCTTGATTCATACCTGAGCCGGAAGCACGACGAGCTGTTGGCAAGCGCACTTGAGCCCGGCAGCTATAACAAGACGTTGTCTCTGGTCATTGTTGATGGCTTTTCTGTGGAGATTACTGATGAACAGGTAATAATATATACATATGCCATTATTAATTAATATATATTGTTTATTTGTTTCTCTTCTGTTTTGCACTTATATAATATATATATATATATATTTTTTTTTTTTTTTTCCATCAGGCCAAGATGCTTAGATCTGCTAAAGGAGTGAGGTTGGTGGAGAAGAATCAAGAACTTTCTTAATGTAGTTGTGGTGTTTTCGAGCGGTTTAAGGTGGTACATTTTGCCTGCCTATATATGATTTGTCACTTACCTTAATTAACAGTAAATGCTGGTGATATTTATCCTTAAAAAATGTGGATCAGAAGAAGCAGCTACTATAATATATATATATATATATATGTATGTTTTATTTAGTTAATGTCATCTAGTTTGGAGCTCTCTCTCTCAGCCCCAAAATATGATCCATCATAAGGACTCCGGCAGTTCCATTATTAAGTTCTAAAAGTTAATATATTTCCATCTACTTTGTTCTTCAAATCAAAGTCTGAATCGGCAAAAAATCGAATCCCACTGGTGCTTGTGTATCAGAGCGCGGTAGCCAGAAGCCAGAGAGATGCTAAAAATACCAGTGTTTCTGATCTCATTTGAACGAAGAGCCAGCCAAATTTTTCATAACTTTTATTATTCTGTCCCTTTTTCTTTTGTCTCCTTTCGGTAAGGCATTTCGTGGTGTCTTATTTTGTTGTAGGTCTAATATATGTGTTTACATACATACATTCAATGCAAGCAGCCATACATGCATATATAGATGTATATACATGCATACACACACATATATATATATATACATGTATTTAATAAACAAAACTTTAATAAAAAGAAAGTCATTAACCTCGAGAGTGCGTCGCTGGAACTCCAACCGGAGAGCTTCAATGTGTTAGAAGTGGGCATGCACACATATAAAAAGTAAACTAATTACTGTTCTATAATACGGAACAAAATTATTTTTAGATGGTTTGTTTCATAGGTTTAAATATAAAGTTTGAAAGAATATACTATAATTTGTAGAAAAAGATTTGAATTGTAATTCAAACTTACGAAACAAAACGGCCTTTGAATGCAATGATGTGAATAAAACTGCAGGAAAAAAGTCATGATCCAATCAATTTATGGTATTTCTTATTTCTTATGGCCGGAGGTCGATCATTGCCGCTTTGTTTGGGCCCGTTTGTTTATAGAAGGGGTTTTTACATATATATATATATATATATATATATTTTATATGAGATTTTAACTTTGTGGTCCTATAACAGGAAATCCCATTAGTACCCTCGATGATTGACCCCATGTAAACATGCACCAAATAAAGCGAGCTAGATTCCTACTATAAATTTGTAAATGTGTGGGACACTACTGTTCTGGTACATTTCATACTGTTTAGTTTACCAATCCATCCCAAAAGCTTAAGCTATTAGGAGGTGGGCCAACAATAATTTTTATACTTTAATACTCCCCCTCACGTGTGGGTTGGACAATGGGCAATCGTGTGGGTAAATTAACTGGAAAGTCCAACATGAGAATATTTAAAGCCCGAGATATATTAAAGACCCAATACATAATGACAATTTTAAATGGGGATAAAGAGTGCAATTACGGGGGTTTGAACTCAGGACCTCCCGCTCTGATACCATGTTAGTTTACCAATCCATCCCAAAAGCTTAAGCTATTAGGAGGTGGGCCAACAATAATTTTTATACTTTAACATATACACCTAGAGTACAGTACAAGTTCCAGCCATTTTTGTCTAGCTAGTTAAGGTAATAACACCATAGAAAGCACAGTAGATAGACGCTTCCATGTTTCGACAAATTAGTTTGAAATAAGGCCTGACTTTGTGGGTCTCATTAATTTATCTCTGTCCTTCTAGTGCAATAATGTCACTTAGGTAATTTTACTATCTCTGTCCCAACAGTACTGTTTTACCATTTCATTTCACTCGGTGAAAACCCGAAATAATATGGCATTACAATATATATTCCATTCAAATTCAATGAATTTCCACGTACGTACGGTTGAGGCATACCAATCAGAGTGTTATATATCAACCAACAAAAAAAAAAAAAAAAAAAAAAGAAAGAGCTAAGAGCGCTAATAATGTTCAACACCGTACCCATATAAAAAAATTTATTTGATAGGGATCACTTTCTATTTAATGTTCAACATCATGAATTTGAGAGAAGTTGATTAATATTGGTAGGAACGCCCCAATATAAACAGGTTAAACATTAATATGGATCAATTAGTAATTAATCCAACTTTGTTCCTTCAAAGAAAAATAGTAATCCTACTTAAGTATTCATTTATGGCTTGTTCGGTTACATTTTTGAGTTATGGTGACTTGAGTGTAAATCTTGAGTTGAATTTGAGTTATAATTTGAGTTGAAGTTATAATTTGAGTTTGTGTTTGGATGTGCACATTTGAGTTATGATTTTAATTGAGAATCTATTTGAGTTTGTGTTTGAGTATGTCAAAACTTGAATTTGTATTTAGATAATATTTTATTAAAAACTCAATGGTGATGAAAAATTTTAATAGGGTATATGGGTATAGTTTTATTCGTCTCTTCGTTGTGTACGCGTAGAAAAAAAAATTATTTCAATCGGAATTAAAACGAAAAAGTTATGATGTTTTTAAGAATAGAAAAAATATTGTTCATTAACTTGAGTTTGAGTTTAAGAACTTGAATTGAAGGAGAAACTTAACCTCAGATTTTAGCTCTAAACTCAAGTTAAAATTCAAATTTTACAAATGAACATGAACTTAAACAAAATTATAATTTAAGTTCAAATTTTTTTAAGTTTTATTCTAAAAAAATAAACTCTTAGATCTCGATTGACTGACGTTCGTGTTGATCACGAAGTGACTATTCTAGTAGAAGTGACACAAATTCAGAAACAGTGGTTCTCTGATCAGCCAATTAAGAAAATAAAAAAAGAGGCCCTGATTTATTATTTATGTACCAGCGAAAAGCAGCAATGAAGGTGTCACCCGAAAGGAGCACTGTAAATCATATAAATATATGCATCACACACACACACACACAATATACTATATAAATATATATATATATATATATATCTCTCTTTACTACTATAAATGGTGAAATATAAGGCACCAGGGGCGCAAAAATTAGCTCTAAGCATATCATGATCACCAATATTCATGTAGACATTTTGTGTGTATTGATTTAAGCGATGATGGCGATGATGATGATCAGGACACATTTTGTCCACTCTACCTCTGGGCTTCGAGCTCACCGTCTCCGGTTACCGCTAGAAGCCCTTGAGGGAGAGTGAGCAATCAAATGCCTTGGGGCTGTACGTAATATAATACGCGTTACATAAAAAATACGTATACATGACAATAAGTACGATTGAGTACAAGGCACAGTTTGCTGGTAACTCCCCCCCTCGGGCATCTTAAAACCACGCACCCTTTTTGTTACTCTTAGGGAATAAGCGACATGGATTGCAATAGTTTTTAGAAGCCTTTGAGGGAGAGTTCAGCAACCAATGCCTTGAGAGTAAAGATATGATGTGTGTTTATTTCAGTTTGTTCGTTGGTTTTGCTTGTTGGGTTGAAGAGGAATGTGGTTGGAGTGCCCTCTTTTATAGGCCAAGAAAGGAGAGAGAAACGTGTTATGATCAAA
Organism: Morus notabilis; assembly: GCF_000414095.1. Taxonomy (NCBI): domain Eukaryota; kingdom Viridiplantae; phylum Streptophyta; class Magnoliopsida; order Rosales; family Moraceae; genus Morus; species Morus notabilis. Next base: position 37,337 of record NW_010361114.1, on the reverse strand, counting down.
TGCGCGGTGCAACTAGCTAACACCATTAGCAGAATTGACCTCATTTTGGTGGGGTCCCCGTATCTTGGCGCTTGACTTTTAATGAATAGTGGCAAAACCAGATCTCCCCTCTTGCAATTCTTCTTCAAAGTCCAACCCAAATTATTAACAATTAATTAAGGGCACGTTTAGTTCACTGATTCGAGTTTTTAATTCGAGTTGAGATGTGACTTTATGTGAGAGCTTTTTACTGTAGTAAAAAAGTTAGATGTGATTGTTTGTGAAAACTTTTTACTGTAAAAAAACTCAAATTCTAAACTTAAATAAACGAAATGAACGATGCCTAAAATTCCACCCTCTTGCAAAGGTTAATCACCCTCTCTTTCCTTTCTCGAAGCTCAATTTGTAGGGCCTCGGCATATGAATTGAAGACATATCTTTTCTTGACCTTATGTGAAGCCCTTTCTAGCTCTTTAGAGTAACAATTGTTTTCTATTCTCTTTTGAGTTATTCTAATTTCTTTGTTCATTTGCACCCTTGGGGCCAGATTTATTTGTGAGCTTTCTATTATTCATTTGTGCCCTTCAGGCCGGATTTATTTGTGAGCTCTGATATTAATTATTCTCTCTCATTTATTAAAAAAAATGATGATAATCAAGCTAGCTAGCTAGCTCGCTCACTCTCAAGAGCTACTTCTTTTTATCAAACGAGTATTTTACACATTTGTCCTTTAAACTTGTATGGTTTTAGCAATTTGCTCCTTGAGCTTTTAATTTTGACAAGTTGCCCTCTCAATTTGTAAACTTGTTGCAATATGTCTCATTTTAATTGCGTTAAATTAGTGACGAAAAATTTTAACATCCCGATTCAAATGTGACATAAATCATTTAATTTGTCAACTTTTAATCCTTTAAATCTCACAAAAAATTTGAACAAATTTAGTAAAATGGGGATATTACAATAGTTTTACAAGTTCAAGGGGTTCATTACCAAAATTAATAGCTTAAGGGGCAATTTGCTAAATCATAACAAGTTTAGAGGGAGCAATTATGATAAAAATCCTTATCAAATTACCACACATGAATTAATCAAATCATAGTGTTTTTTTTATAAAAAAAAAAAAAATTCTAATATATCAATACATGTAGTATGGTATGGGTAAGTGAAATATGCCAGAGTTTCATTTTTAACACAAATATCTTTGGTGATCGTTGACTTGATGGGTAAGTGAAAAATTAAAATCAGTTTCGAGATTTGCGAATTTTGTACGGCCTTAGAACCATTTGATGGCTACAGCCATTAAGGGGGGGGGAAAAAAAAGGGAAGAAAAGTAGGGTTGGCCCTTAAGAACCTCGACGAGGCGATTAATCTTTTCTTTCAACAGAGAATAAAGCAGCTTATAATCAAATGCCTAAGGGATCTCAACCTTATCTCTCATCTCGTCACAAGGTCAAAGCAATTAGAAAACTCTTTCCTCGTTGACATTCCCCTCTATTAGTCCTACTTTTCTATCTCATTTATTTATTCCATCTCCCATAGCCAATGGAATATCTTCAAATTGGATAATAGGTGGGTTCCTTAAAAGGGGTCGCAGTTCTCGTGTAACAGTTAACTTGTGCGAGAAAACTAGGACACCAAGTGCTATATTATATGGTGACAGAGAAAATCTAGACAATTGGGACAAAGTTGAGAACTCTGCAAAATAGGAGTGTCAATTCGTGTCACGTATTGTGTTCGTGTCGTGTTTTGATCATTTTTTTTTAAATTTACAGTCAATCCGAACACTACCCGTGACACGAAATTTTTTAAAAACCGCAACACGAACACGACACGACCTGAAAATGACCCGGACACGAAATTGACCCGTGAATCCGAAATTGACACGAAAATTATATACTTTTATTTAGTTTTTCACATATTAGAAATAACTTAAAATTCATAACACACTAAATTACAATAACATCCATTGAAATTAAGCAAATAATAGTATAAGATTTTGAGTATAACTATCATGATATCACAAATTCATAATAAAATTTAAAATATGAAATGAAAAATATATGTATTTTTTAGTTTTTTACGAGTTTCGTGTCGTGTTCGGGTTAGGCGGGTCCAATCCGAAATTGACAAGTGTTTTTCGTGTCAATTTCAGGTCGACCCGAACCTCTTTTTTCTCAACCCTAACCCACAAAATTCGTGTCATTTTTGAGTCGTGTCGTCGTGTCGTGATCCATATTGCCAGCCCTACTGCAAAATGTATTATGTGGCAAACTGGCCGTAGATGCTCCAATATTCCCCTCTCGGCCGAATTGCCTATGGATGTTGGGGAATCATCTCCCAAATTGTGTACATTTTGAACTATTTGAGCCCAAACTAATGCAATTCCAGAGGCGTCGGTAGTGTTCAACATTACACATTAATAAAGGTAGCATGATTAGGCTCGCAAATCGGTATACTTTAATTAAATATAGTACTTAACACTGACGATGATTTTGAACATACCGGCCCCAAAACACAGAGCTGAGGTTATTTTTGAAGAGTTCAATGTTATATGGTACAGCGTTTTGAGCAGATAATATAGTTTTGCCCCAAGGAAAGAGTTCTACATTCCTGACCGCAGCGAGTTGTTTATGTTTCCCAACAACAAATCACCACTACTATTGACTGTCGTTTATTAGCATCACTTTCGTTATTGTATGTTGTTTCATATTTACTGTCGTTTATGGTGTTTCTGCTGTCCCTTTTTGAAGTGGCGTCGTCCGGATGTTGTTGTAGTTATTTGAAGTTACAATATGTCGTTTATTTGACATGTTGTCGTTTCTGTTCTCTCTCTCTCTCTCTATCTCTTTTCGTTTCTTGAGAATTTATTGTCAAAGTTCTGCTCCTAAACTTGTTCTACTAAAGATCTACATTATTGGCATGTTTACTTATCAGGAGTGAAGAATAAGAATCGGGAATCAGAATCAACCTCATGTTTACTTACACATTTTTATCTCGGAATAAAAGTAAAAATGTGTGGGTCCCACACCAATTTGGGTTGAGAAATGAGACTGACACTCCTCCCACCCCCTTCAGATTGACACTCCCAATCATAATACTAAATATTAATTACGATTTTACCCTTAATTCTACTAACAAATTTGTGAATAAAAAAGTAAAAAGTAAAAAATTGAAAAATGCCTTAATTTACTTTCACGCCTCTCGTATCTCCTTGCCCGCTTCCTCTGATATTTTTTTTTTCTTTTCTTTCTTTTTTACTAGTGCCATGGATGAATTTACATCAATGCAAATAATTAAATGAAATTAAGATAGCTTTTTTTCATGCTTATAATTTGATTCTTATGTTATGCCTATTGTTTTTCATTTTTCAACATATATCCTAAGCTAATTTTTGTTTTCTATAATATGCAATGTAATGTTAAATCTAATAACCATGTCTCAACTTTTAGCACCAAAGAAGAGAGTAATTAACAAAATCTAATTACTAATTAGTTATCCTAATTTAGATGATTAAAAAAAATATAATTACTAATTAGTTATCCTAATATTAAGATAGTTAGCATAATATACAATTTTTTTTTTTTAAAGTTCAACACACAAAAATCTACTAAAAGGGTAGGTAAGTAAATTTATAACAATTTATTCCGATTATGGGCGTAAGTAAACGCATGAATGGGATTGGGACTGATTTTGACTCCGATTCCTGGAACCTAGGTAAACAGCTTATTCTGACTCCGATTTCTGACTCTGATTTCTGTCCACTCCGAATCTTGTCCACTCCGATTCATGTCCACTCTGATTACGGATAAGTAAACATGCCATATGTGTCTTTATTTAAATTGTCATTTTTAGTCTCTCGATTATTGTTTATATTGTCGTTTTTGATGTTGTTGCCGTTTGTATGCTGCTGTTAGTTTATAAGTTGTAGCCGTTTACAAGAAATTAAACTAGTTCTTAATTAACTAGGAAAAAAAATTAGTTCTAAATTATTCAAGGGAAAAGAAGGAAATAAAAAACCAAAAAAAAAAGAAAATAAATCATAATGACCAACAAAGCCTCCAAAAGCTTCTGTCTTCTCTCTCTTTAAACCCTAAACCCTCTCCTTTGTTTCTTTCTCTGAACTGAACTTGATTGCAAACTTCCCACACGTGACTTCCAACAATATTTTCTACTTAAACATGGCGCACAATGAATTCAGCTTAAGAGATCGATACGACAATCGTAGTGAAGTCTACCATTTTCGCGACTTGAATTCTTTCCCTTCTCAAGCACGAAAAACACAAGCTTTGTATTTATTTATTTTGGTAATCATTAATTGTATTTTTCACAAATTGTCAAGATTTGCCATGTTTGTCCAAGAGCCTGAAGCAATAAATTTCATCTATTTCTGAGCAATTGAATAACTATCAATCTTATGATTGAAGTGCGGGATTAGATGCTTCTCAATTTATCACTAAATTAACCTCCACATATCAATAATAACACTATTCACGAGACGCGCTTGGCCTTCATCTCGAACAAGTTGAGCTATGATCTAAACCCGAAACGTCCTTGTTTGAAATTGTGCTAAAGAATGGCGATTGATTTCCCAGGCTGCAGGCAAAATACCCTGGATCATTCTAATGATTGTGGCTTAATATTACTAATCGGAGATTAGTATTGACTATATTCTCTTTAATATGATTTTCTTCATCATGACTTGAACTATCACTGTTCTTAGATATCAATGAAGTTGGGCATAGAACCCATAGAGGAGCTACTTCTTTTATTTGATCCCGAATCAGCCAGAACTTGCCTTAGGCGTGCCAACATTAACATCATTCTCGAAATAAATTGAAAAATATTCATGCTAAAGAATTAGTTTTCTGTCGTTAATGATTAGAATTTGCCACTTTGGTGACCATGGCTGCAATCTTCAAATTCCTGACTCGAATCCATATTTATCTAGTTAATTAGGAAGGTTATATTTCTATATATGTATGTATGTGTATGCGTGTGTATATATATATATATACATATATATATATATATGTATATGAACGGGGCAGTACGTACGATGGGTAGACTCAAAATCTCCATCTATCTGTACATACTTTTCCCGCAAGAAGAATATTATAGGTTACGATGCAATGAATTTTCGCGTGCGTTTAAATTAAATATTAATGTCTATGCTATCGAAAATAATGCTTACGAGGATTGATTCTTCTGAATGTACGTACTAGCTAGGCAATTAGTGGGGAGGCTCTTGTATATAATAGGTCGCACATTGATTAAGATGAATCCTATTGAAGGTTGATAATTATTTATTTAGATCTCACGAGCATAGGGCTTGATCTCCTTTGGATATATATGATCAACAATGTGTTTTCAATTGAAATGTATCGTCTAAGTCAGACAAAGAAAGGAGATGGAATTTGGCTGAAATTGAAAATTATCATGTAAGTACTTGTAATTAAGATTATTAAGCCAGAAACACCATTCGGTAAATTAAAACAGCAGAAATATATGTGTATGTATATATGAACCAATTGTTCATCAAGTTTTGGGCCCTTTATCAGAACTTTAGATATTTCATTATTTGCAAGGAAAAAGAAAACTTTACATATGTCAAAAGTCGTCAATATTACAATATTATACAAGCAAAATCTCCAACAAAATAAAATTCAAACGCGAGAGTTAATTAACTGCTCTCTAACGATGTGATGACCTATTGGCCATGTCTAGCTCCTCAAGCGGCCTTGTAATTTTAGAGTTGTATATTGAACCGCTGGGTGCTTTCCATCATTGCAAACCTTTGCTTGGATGGTTTCTGTGTTGATGATTTGGATTCATGTATCACAGATGCCTCGCTCTGTGAGATGCCGTCTTGAGAGAGTCTGTGTCTCGGTACTCCTTATTGTACTTGTTGGTCACGACACGACTCGTGACATGACATGAATTGTCACCTGCGGTCCTTAGAATTAGATTGCCATGCCTATCCGCAAAAAAAAAAAACACACATTTGAGATGCTTGCCTTGAAAAGGGGGAACACACACACACACACACACATATTTGAGTTCCACTTTGTAGAAGAGCTTCAGCTCATATTATTTTCATTAACCCATGAAGGGGGTTATTATTCCTTAGTAAATTTCTCTAATTTTCACGTTGATCCGGTACAAGAAGGCTAAACATCTCAAGTTAGATATTTAAAAGGAAGCAAAATCAGATTGGTACCTCTATTTATCATGAGATGAGATAACATTATTTTTGGTTCATACCTTTGTATACGGAGAAAATATGTGTGTGTGTGTCTATATATATATATATATATATTCATATACCTTTTGATTATTCTTGTAAGAAACACTAGTTCAGAAAAGAATGCTAAGAAGAAAAAAAAACTAAGAGAATTTTATGCAATAAACTGTATCTCAACTGACATAGTTTAGAGCAGTCCAAAAGGCTGAAGGAGAGCAATAATTACTTGATCAATAACATATATAACGAGCTTCTCAAATATTATATCCTGTCTTCCAAACTCCTGGGGATGGAGTTGGGACTTTCCAATATGTTTAGATGCCACATACCGTATCCATTAATCTAATGTTGATGATGATCAAGACACATTTTGTCTACTCTCCCTCAGAGGCTTCGAGCTCACCGCGGTCTCCGGTATTGCCTGAAGCCTTTGAGTGAGAGTAAACAACTAAAAATGCCTTGGGCCTCCGATATAGATATGATGATGCGCGCGCGCGCGCACACACGCAATACAGCAAGGCACAGTTTGCCGGTACTCTCCCCCATAGGGTCTCTTGAGCCATGTCCCATGGTTGCTTTTGGAGAAGCCCCACGGTTTGCAACAGTTAAGAAGCCCTTGAGGGAGAGTCAGCAACCAATGCCTTGAAACATGTGTATATATATATATATATATCTCCTAATTCACTCATGATTTGCTTGTTTTGTTTATTGGTTTGGCTTGTTCGTTGAAGAGGAATGAGGTTTTGGAGCACCTTTTATAGGGGCAATAAGAAAGAAGAGAGAAGCTGTTATCATGATCAAATTATGTCACGTGGTGCAGCTATAGCAATATTTGGTATCGACTTCGTTTGGTGGGGTCCCCATATCTTCACATTTGACTTTTATAATAGTGACAAAATCAGATCTATTGCATAGTTTCGCTAATTAAAATCCAACCCTTTATTAATAAATTAAGATTGGCGAGAATAATCAGCCTAACTCTATGCTCACAAAACCTAAAGTTCCCCTTTTCATCAAAAGTCAAATTTATTTGATTGAGAAAACTACATATTTTACCTCTTTAAGTATCGGACTTGATAAAACTATCCATTTTGAAAAAATATTATGCATTGACTAGTTCTAATATAAAATGTAAAAATATATAAATTAATGTTAAAAGTAAAAATAAAAAAATACTTTATTTTAAAAGATATTTTTAAAAATATTCCAAATTGATAAGAATCGTGTATCCATCACCTGGTTCTAAGACCGTACCAAGTCAGAATCTACGCACACACTTTCTAATAAGTCCATAGCCAAGTTATTCCAGTTAACAAATTGGGAAAACTTACACTTTAATAAATAAATCGAAAGTTCTGTATAAGATATATTTATCTAATTAGTTAACACGACCACATACTTCTAATCATATAAAATAACGCTGCATAGAGAGGAAAGGTGGGTTCCACCTATGCTATGCGCGGAGTTAGTACAGTACGGAGCCCAAAAGCTTTGGCCGAGAACATAAAAAAAAAAAAAGAAGTTAGAATTGGCCCTTAAGAACCCCGAGAAGGCGATATTTAACAAGTTTGCTTTTCTTTGAATAAAGAATAAAGCAGCTTATAATACCAAAGAACATTAGGCATCTTTACCTTATCTCTATTAGTATTAAGGTCAAGCGCAATTATAATATTCTTTCCTGTTTGACATTCTCCTCTAATCCTAACTTTTATATATATATATATATATATATCTATCTTACGTGTGTACACACGCATACATGTATATGCGTTTTACATATCTCTTGTAGCCAGCCAGTGGAATATTATCCCCAAATTGGATAATGGGTTCATTAAAATCCGTCTCAATTTTCTCAAAACATTATAAGAATCCATTTAATTCACTGATTAAAATTAAAATATAACTTTATGAGAAAATTTTTATTATAATAAAATTTAAATTAATAAAATAAACAGACCTAAACTTATGCCAGAAACAAAGGGGGCTAAAAAGAAAAAAAGTTTTGATGCAGAAGCAGACAAGATTTTGAGGAGTGACGACCTTTGTCATAACGTGGCAGACGTCTACTAGATGCTCGGTGCTCCAATACTCCCCCTCCAAATTGGGAATGACCCTCTCAAATTGGAAAAAATTCTGCCCCCGGTACACATCACAACTAAAAAAAAAAAAAAAAAAAAAATATATATATATATATATAAATCTTATAGATTGACAATTAATGAGCACCTTCTTGGATGCATTACACCTTAACGCTGCACGTTGAGTTAGTGATCTTTTTTTTTCCCTTGAATTTAAGAAAAATTAGACAATTGATAAATGGTCGATTTTTTTCTTTTATTTTAGATAAGTGATCGTTTTTCTATAATAATTAATCAGTAATACACCATGATCAACAAATGATAAACCGCTAATTAATAATATGTCACCAAGTTAATCAGTAATAAAACACTAAGTTAATCAGTGATAAATTAAAATTTATAAAAACAAACAAAAATTTTGCTAAAGTTATAACTTTAGTCATTTACTAAAAACAGCCCTAAAAATATCATATATTCCCATATCCCTCTAATTTATTTACTTAACCTCATAAGTTGATTTATCAATTCTGAATTTTAGTATTTAATTAAAAATTTAGAGTTATTAGTATTATTAGTCTTTGAATTATAAGGATTGAATTACTTTAGTTCTTGAACTTTAATTTTGACAAATTAATCTCCTACACTAAAATTAGTACATAATTTTTGAAATTTCTTGAAGATAATCATGTTCCATAATAAAATTGCAACTTTATGATGACGAAGCAAAATTAAAATTTTGAAAAGGTCAACAATGTTTATGTAAAATATGAAAATGAAATCATTATCATATAGAGATTGCAACTTTATGATAATGCTCAACATCATAATTAAAGAAATAGATTAACAAAATGATAATAAACGATCGAGAACGTGAAGATTGCAATTTTATGATAATGAAATAAGAATATAAATTTGAAAAGATCAATAAGATTTGAGGATAATACGCAAGTGTGATTATTATAATGAAGAATACAATTCGGTTGAGAATTGCTTGGGAATTCATTGATAGTTACTTTGCACATTGGCTACTCTTTTTTTTTTTTTTTTTTTTTTTTTTGTTGATCGAGCCCTTTTCTCTCATTCCACTCATCACGATCAACATCATAATACAAAAAAGGATAAAATGAGTGTGGAAATTATTATTAATTTTTTTATATTCGTCTATAATTTTGAATCATGATTCATGATTCTCTACAGTGTTTTCTCTCACAAAAAATACACGTAAAACGAAAATAATTTTAAATCATGATTCTAAATATATAAACCAAATGTCTTTTAAATAGATAAAATCATATAACAATATGAAAAAGCATGTAGTTTTTAAAAAGAAAAAATTACAAAAATAATTATTATTTTTTATCATTTAATTATTTACGCATTAAAAATATTCTGATAGAATATAAAATGTATTCCGGTAGAATACAAAAAAATATCTTACCAGACAAAAATATTTGATAAATTCTGACAGATATCAGCTAAAATATTAATGATATAAATGATAAATTTTAAAATTAATGGCAAAAATAAAATAGCCGTCTTTTTCGTGGTATCTTAAAAATGAGATTCACTCTTTCACCAGGGAGACAAAACTGGTAAGCCCAACCCACTATCGCACTCAGCTGGACCGAAGAAGAACCATCTCGCCCAACCCATCCGCTTTCCATATTCACCTTGATTTTGGCGCGAAAATTGACCTTGGCTTCATGGTTAGGGTTTCAATCTTCCGTGAGATTACTGTGACAGAAACAGAAAAAGCAAAAATTTCGGAACCATTTGAAAGGGCTTTTGCTCGAAGAACATAGTAGCAATGGCGTCGTCACCTCCTACGAAGCGCAGGAGAAGAAACCAGACAGAAGACGATGCAGATGACACGTCATGTCCGCCATCTCCGACCTTGGAGAAATTATCCCCTGTGGTCGTCTTCGCTCATGGTGCTGGTGCTCCCTCTTCTTCCGACTGGATGATCAGGTCCGTTTTCTCTTTATTTGATTTATTCCTTTTCAGTTTACATCAACTATTACTAGGATATGGTTCTTATGGCGGTTTATATGAACCCCAAAATGAATTCTTTAATGCTTTGAAAATATTTATGGTTTTTTAGATCAATAAAAGATTTCAGGAGTTAAAAGATTGAAGGAAAAAAATGGTCTAAAGAGTTAATTCTATGGTTTGTTATAAGAAATTCAAATAAAATCTAAAAGCTTTGATTTTGATGCAGATGGAAAGACATGCTGGGTAAAGCACTGCACGCTGTTGAAGTCGTTACCTTTGACTATCCATGTGAGTTTATTTTCATTACAACAACAAGGATTTTTTTTTTTTTTAAATTTATTTAGGGTGAGACTCCCTAAAAAAAACTCGCACACCGTAAAAAAAACTCACCGGTAGAACACCCTAAAGGCAAAGAGAGTAGATTTCCTGAGACTCGATTTAGGAAACAGGTTGATCTCCTTTTTTTTTGTGTGGTTATTTGAAGGTTAACATTCAAAAGCTTGCTGAGCTAAATTTTAACAAAATTTGACTCTATGTAGACATGTCTGGCGGGAAACGGAGGGCGCCTCCTAAGGCGGAAAAATTAGTTGACTTTCATGCCGATGTTGTCAGGGAGGCTGTTGCTAAGTACCCTGGTCATCCATTGATTTTGGCAGGGAAATCAATGGGCTCAAGGTAAGTCTTTTCTAGTTTCTTATACTTATAATCTTTATGAGCACTTATTCATTCTTAATTCTGTATACAAACAATAGTCGGTTTTTTCGACAGTCTTGTCACCGTTATGAAAGAACAGCTTTCTAACGACTCACTGATGAAGGGCTTTGCCAATTTACAAGAATTGATTTTTATCCTCCCTTTTCCTCAGGGAGGAAATTTTGTACAAAAGAAGAAGATGTATGGTAGCGGGTTCTCATGCTAGTACATGTACTGCATTTTCAATACTGCATAAGAATGTGCACCGATAGCTACAAGTGGCGGTGCTTACCATTCTTTAATGGTGTTTCTAATTTTCTTAATCTCAACCTGTTATTGTGGTAGAGTTAGCTGCATGGTCGCTTGCAAGGAAGACATTTGTGCCTCAGCAATAGTTTGCTTGGGATACCCCTTAAAGGTTTGCCATTATTCATACATCTAATTTATATTCACGTTTACATTTAGATTAAAATAATTCGGCTCACAAAGTGAGTTGGGGGATTTTTGGATATAAAAAAGAAATGTGAACTTATTTTTGTTGCATCTAGAAAATTCTACATTTGGGTGGACTATTAGCAAGAAACCATTCTACCTTCCTGGCTTGATCTTCCATTTTGCCCTTTCCTTCACTCTTACTCTTGGAAAGGGTCAAAGGATTTTGGGGAGGTTGGATTGCTCATCAGTTTATCATAGCCTTAAACTTGTCATCAATTTTATTCTAATTAGCTTCCATCAATTTCAGGGCATGGGTGGAGCAGTAAGAGATGAGATTCTATTGCAACTTACTGCTCCCATAATGTTTGTGCAGGTACTTTTTCTACAGCACAGTTTTGTCCCATGTAGTGGTTTATTTAGTTATTTCTTGTTGATTTACTTCTTATGGACAGATGTCCATAGATTCCATTTTTCATTTTTTATTTTTTCATATATGCCGTTTTCGTCGCCTGCACTTTCACCATATTTATAATCTCTCGTGCTTCTCTTGCTCAATTGCACGCTAAATGATTCATGAAGGGTAACAAGGACGCGCTCTGTCCACTGGATAAGCTGGAGTCCACTCGAAAGAAGATGAATTCCGCAAGTGATTTGCATGTGATTGATGGTGGCGATCACTCCTTCAAGATTGGGAAGAAGCACCTACAGGCCCATGGGTCGACGCAAGATCAAGCGGAAGATCTTGCTCTGAAGGCCATTGCAACCTTTTTGTCGAAGTCTCTTGGAGGAAGTACTTGACACCTTCATTTCATAGGATAAGATGTCAAGTTTTTGAAATGCACTCAAAGGGCTGTCTCATGCTGTCAATTTTATGTTTCATGAGACTATTCCTTCTGCGATGCTAACTGTCTCGCTTTGCGTTGAAGACCGATCAGTTTTAATTTGCTATTTGATGCATGATTATGTTGCCTCAGTAAAGTAAAGACCTTGTATAAAATGTTACACTTGTCTTGTTGTATATTGGTGGTTTTTCCAACCTATTTTGTATATTGGTGGTTTTCCAACCTATTTTGGGCTTCATCGACGGATTGATTCAAGTCAGATTGCCATTTTAATGGTACTTGGTTTAAGACGTTCCCAATTCATGTTTCATGCCTTTATTTTTGGTTGTCTATTTGAGGTTTGACTTTAGATTCCAAAAGAATCCCAAATTCATGTTTCATATGGTTGGTGCTTCCATTGGATTTGGTTACCAGAAAGTGTGCATCTTCTGCAAAAAGAACGAGGAAATAAAAAAATAAGCATACAGAGTGTTGTAAGAAAACTTGAAAATTGATGTTCAACGGTGGTAGAAGTTCCTGCTTTCTTGTGTAGGTTTAATCCATTGTTTTTCCACACTAGCTGCTAATTCCTTAATTGCACTTGGTGGAATGAGAAGCGAATTACAAATCTAGTTCCCTTCTTTCACCGATATCTTCAATCACCATTACCGTGGTTGTTAGCCGCCACCGCCGGCAGTACTGCAGCTCCTGTTACCATCCCTGTATAATCTATAATCTAATCTAATCCAATTCAATCTAACAAGAGAATCAAAAATACATTTTTTGTGTTTTTTAAAAAATACATTTTTGGTGTTTTTTTTATTTAAAAAATACATTTTTTGTGTGTTCCTATTTTATTTTTTATCCATAGTTAAAACAATTTCTTTAAATGTGTCATTGCTTAATTGTTTTCAATGTAATTATTTTAAATGTGTCACTACTTAATTGTTTGTTATGTAATTCCTATCACATCAAAGGTTATATTTATACATATTCCTTCTTAAAATAAATTCAAAAATCCTTAATAGTTGTATAAATGAATTTCTCGTTAATTGATAAATAATAAACTGTTTTTGATACGGTAATATGTATGGAGCACGTTGAAAAACATGTTTAGAAATAACTTAAATCCAGAATCGATGCTTTAGACGCATACAGCCGATCATACGACAAGTTCCCTAAACCATTATAAACGCAAACCTGCTAAAATTGAATATTAATAAGCATTCACACTAGCATCGAATAAGAACTGGGACACAGATTTCCGTTCTAGTAGTTGACACACGTCCCCGTTCATTTCGCTGATTCGAGTTTAGAATTTGAGTTTTGCTACAGTAAAAAGCTCTCATAAACAATCACATCTAACTTTTTTACTACAGTAAAAAGCTCTCACATAAAATCACATCTCAACTCGAATTAAAAACTCGAATCAGCGAACTAAACGGCCCAGTGTCGAATTGACTTTCTAGATTACATAGCTTTTTATTAATGAAAGAAACTCTCATAAAATTGCATATTGATATAATCATTCATGACCATCAAATTACGTTAGATTTCTCAGGAATTACAAATAAATTAAGCATGGAAGAATAATATATATGCTTTTTGCTTAAGGGAATATTATATAGTAGTCTTATTCATAATTAGACACACGCAAATAGGTGTGTTAATTCTTACAAAGGACACATACGTTTCATTTTTGAAGCCCTGTCACATAGATACGGACTTCTATATCTTTATTTTCTTTCAAATACATGCATATAATTATTTTCTCGGCAGTTGGCCTTCTAATTTTTAGATGTTAGATACGTTAATTTGTGTCTCAAACATGATTATGTGTATGTTTTTTTTTATTTTTTATTTTTATTTTTTTATTTTTTGTCCGATCCTCATCAGCTAAAATTTTTGCAGCTTTTATCAAATAGCAGCTAAGGATTTTTTTTCAATGTTTTTTTTTTTTCCATCATTTAATGGTTAAAAAATGTGATGTATGTATATACCACCTTTTACAAGCATCTTCGTCGCTGTCACTGGTCATGTCACTGCAACTCCTGTTGCAATCCTTGTACTTCTTCTTGTTAAGTGTTCGTTTGATTCGCTGATTTGAGTTTTAAATTTGAATTAAAATGTGACTTTATGTCTTTTTACTGTAGTAAAAAAATTAGATGTGACTGTTTCTGAGAACTTTTAATGTAGTAAAACTTAAATTTTAAATTCAAATCGGTGAAGTGAACAAAACGTAGCTCTTGTTCTTCTTCTTATGGCAATCACCCTTCATCTCACTTTTCACATGGCAACTAGCCATGTCACGAGAAGAGCCATAGAAGTATTCTTGCGCTGCCTGGACATGACCATGGTCATGTTGGGCTTGGCCCATCCATTGGTTCTGGCCCATGTCCGGCTTCGCCACAGTCACATGCTCTGTCACGTGGTGGCCATAGGTTTGACCGTAGGCATTGTGGCTCATATTAATAGAGTTGTTAATTAGGCTGGGCTGCCTACTACAGTGCTAGATTTGGTACGGCCCGACCCTGTACTGTTACAGGCTGAGCCGGCCTGGTACGTCTATCGGGCTAGGATTGGGCCTCAATTTTCTAGCCCGCGACCCAAGCACGGCCCAGGCCCGTTCAAGACCCAGGCATGGCCTGACATGGCCCAGACACTCGGCCAGCCTAACAGTCATAACCGACACGGCACGCGGCCCGGCACGACACGGGCCCAATGGTCCAATTCAGAAAATGAAGCTCCAAAACCCCTATAAATACCCCACATCCCTCACAACATTATCAACTCTTCTACATCACTCTCAACTCTCAACTCCTGTCACTCTCAAGACTCTATCTCTCATATTCTCTCTCGGATTCTTAGCTTTCTCTCTCGAATCCTAACTTTTTCTCTCGAATCCTAACTTTCTCTTATCTGTTTCATTTACAATTTTCAATCAAATTGAAGACATCCCGAAAAACAAATGTATTGTACTCATTTTTTTGTATAATATTTTCTTCCTATTTAATGTTTATAAATGTTTTGTTAACATTAATTTTTGTTTTTGTTTTTTTTACAGAAAATGATGGAAGGAAATTTTTTTGATTTTGGAGATCAACCATTTTTTGAGGATGAAATTTTGATGCCTAACTCCAACGCCACTGATGCGGATAATGTTCTGGTTAATAATCAATCGGTGCACAATAAGGATGTTGGAGAACGTGCAAGGGAAAAAAGACCGCGCACTGCTCCTGTATGACAATATTTCACAGAGGAGCTACAATCAAATCCAAAAATAGGTGAAATTGAAATGCGCACGGTTTGTAAATATTACAAAAAACACTTTTCCAACAAAAAGGTGGGAGTACTGGCCATCTTGATAGACATTGGAAAGCATGTCTACCATTACACCAAGGTAGTAGTGTGGACTCCCGCTAACAAACACTTTCACTCACAAATCAAGGTTTACAAAAATTTTCATATGATACACAACGTGCTCGTGAGGCACTAGCTAAATTTTTAGCTAGTGCCAAATTACCATTGTCTTTTGTAATTGATCCAGCATTTGAAGAATTTATTCAGACGGCATTTTGTCCACAATTTAAAAAGGTTAGTAGAAACACAACTAGAGCTGATTGCATGAAAGTTTTTTATGTAATGAGACAATCACTTGTTGATAATTTTAAGTCTTTTAATGCTACAGTCTCTTGCACATCTGATCTTTGGGAGGGTTGTAATAAAACTGATTATTTATGTGTTACGACTCATTATGTTGACGGGGATTAGATTTTGTAAAAGTGAATTATTGATTTTCATTTTTATGTCCTTTTCCACATAATGTAAATGCTATTTTTTCTACTATTATGAAAATTTTTAAGTTTTATGGCATTAAAGATAAAGTTTTAACCATTACTTTTGATAATGCATCAGTAAACACAGCTGCTATCAACATGTTCAAAGCAAATTTGAAACCACCTTTTGGTTGAGAATTTTTTCATCAACGTTGTGCATGTCATATCATAAACTCAGTAGTCCAAGCTGGTATTGAATCTATACCCGATCATCTAACTAAAATTAGAGAGGCATAAACTTTCATCTCTAGTTTGGGAGCTCAACTCTAAGAATTTTGCCAATATTGCAGGAATATCCAGATGCGGCCAAGAAAATTTCCAACAGATGTAACTACTATTCCATATCAACAGATAATCATGGTGAGCATTTTATTTATGATGCAGATTGGAATATTGGTGAGCACTTTTTTAAATTTTTAGAAGTATTTTACAACGCTACCGAATTACTTTATAGTGTGTATTATCTTACTGCTCATCTTGCTTTGCATCAATTATTTAATATTTCTGAAACATTTGCTTATTATAAGAATACTTATCTTTTTACACGCATAGTTTATGAAATGAAAAGAAATTTTAAAAGTTATTGGGCTGGTTGTCCTATTTTATATGCATTAGTAATAATTTTAGATCCTATATGTGGATTAGATGAGACATAATCTTTGATGTCTGCTATAGCAGATTATTTATCTATTGATATGGAACTAACCATTGATGATGAAAGGAAAATGTTAGAACAATAATTGTTTGCATTGTATGAAAAAATACGGAACTGGACAACAACAACAACAGTCAAGTTCGACGTCAAAGAGTAGTTCGGGGCTTAAAGGTTCATCGTGGAGCTTCTTGAAGAGAAAAGAGAAAGCATCGGGATCATCATCAACACATGGACCGTCTTCAGAACTAGTCAAATATATTGAGTCAAATTTTGTAATTGATGACGACAAACTAGACATCTTACAGTGGTGGAAGAACAAACAAGATCATTTTCTAACATTATCCATGATAGCATGTGACATTTTAACAACTCCAGTGTCCATAGTAGCAGCAGAGCAAGTATTTAGTGCAAACAATCAAATTCTTGACGATAAGAGGAGCAAAATGTACCCGGATATATTGGAGGGGCTAATGTGCATGAAAGACTGAGAAGATGCAAGAAGACGAAAACAACATTATACAGATGATACACTTTTAGACTATTTTGTAAACTTAGACATCTGGAAGCAATTAGGCCACAATGTAATTTATTTATCCTTGTATACTGCACTATTTTTTTCTTCGCTAAGGTTTTGTCCCGATATCTCTATGGGTTTTACTTGACAAGGTTTTTAACGAGATAGTCATTTATGTGTACTTCTTCATATTATTTCAATTCAACAAAATCACATCTTTTGGGGGCATATGATATATTTGTTGGGAATGGTGTCCTAGAAGCATGAGATGTAATAGGATATTTATTATTTATTTAATAAAAGAGTTTATTCATTATTTTATGTGCATATATTTATGAATATTTTATGAATATCAATGAAAATTCCATGATTATTTATGTAACCTTAAACATTGTATATAAGTGTTATATACGAGAGGATAATGTTTAAGGATAATAATCAAAAAGTAATGTTCATAATGAATTTAATTAAAGTTTGGAATCTTTAATTAAAACATTATTAATACATGTCATTCACATTTAGAATGGAACGGTGTTATCCGCACTGTTGATATGGCGAGATATTGAATGAGTGTATTTCGCATAATGAGATTATGTGGAACAAGGACACAGACACAATATGAATTTCTAATAATTTCCGTTAAGTATAGAAATTCTAATTGAGTCTACCGATGGTCATATATAGAATGATCTTAATCCTGAGTTCTTAACAAACTCCTATTTATGGATTTGTGTCTTTTGATTTACTCGGTACAAATTCTGAGATCCTGAATCCTATTCCTTGTATTTTGGAGACATGATGAAATAGGTAGCCGGGAATGTTATTACACAAGATGGAATCCATTCCTTCTTAAGAAAGAAGTAGATAAATAATTCTCTTGAGGGTTGATTCGGTACTTGGACCAGTAGGAGCTCCGATTCATGAATGTGTTTTATGAATCACTGTCCATTAGAGAATCAATGATACTCAAGGATAAAGAAGTAATTAGAGAGGTTAACGGATTTTACCTTGCTCTAATTATGAATTATTTATGGAGGATGTTGGGAATGGTGTCCTAGAAGCATGAGATGTAATAGGATATTTATTATTTAATTAATAAAAGAGTTTATTCA
>NW_010361114.1:16449-18825 GCF_000414095.1 Morus notabilis | reverse complement strand
AAAATTGGACTACATGATAAAGGATGATTTTCTCTTCCTTCCCTATCCAGTATTGGCGCCACACACAGGGATAGGAATCCCTAGCATGGCCGGCCACAAGGGATAAGGGATAGAGGAGAATTTTGGTTCGAAATTCAAATTGGAGATAGAGATTGGATTCTTTCTAGAAGTTTGACTTCTACTCTATAAATACTATTTTTGAGACAATTTTTGGAATGGTTTTTTGCCCTAATTTTAGAGGTAGCCGGAATTTCTCTATAGAAATTTTGGAAACAATTTTTCAGCCCTAAGGGTTAAGGCTGGCCGAAATTTTCAAGAAAGAAAGGAAGGAAAATTTTTTCTCCAAAAATTTCACATCGTGCATGTGATGGTGTTTGTGGAAATTCGAGTGTTTATTGTAACCCGTTTTGTCTCATGTGTACCCACACACACGTCTTCGTGGATTCTAGGAATTGATGTGGAAGACATTGGTTTTCTAAACACAAAGATTGGAGCAAGGACTGTTCGTGGTCAAAGAACTCAAGTTATCATCCAAGTCGGCTTCCAGGTATTTTTCCTGATTGAGTTCTTGATATATATAAGTTAATGAGATTAATTTATTCGTGCATAAATTAATATAATCTATAGAGTATCTCAAAAGTTTTATGAAAATTTTTGTTATACACGATCCGCCTCTTCCCCGCACCACCACGCTTCCGCATCCGGATTCGATCCGGAGACCAACAATATTTCCTTTTTTTCATTAAATATGATAACAAATGCAAATCCAGTGCAATTCGGTCGACCGATGCGTACTCAACGGTCATAAATTGGAACGTTGAGCTTCACGAGCTCGAAAAAAATGACAATGATGTTTATCTGAACAATCTTACTATCTTAGAATTTTTAAATAACCAGATTTAGATTGGAAGGAAGAAGAGAAAGATGGAAAGGGTGGATTGTGATCAGCTTCAGAGAATAAAAAGGACAGAAATTGGAAGGTGAGGAAGATATTATAAAGAAAAGAAGAAAATGATCGAAATATGAAATATGACAAATGTATAGTACTAATTTTAAATATAAACAAGAGCTATCATTTAAACAGATAATAAATATTTTGAAACAAAAGTAACATATAGACGTCTCGATATAAAGGGTAATTTTAAAAATATCCTTTAAAATGGAGTCCCTTTTATTTTTATCCTTTAATATTAGCTCATGTATTTTTATCTTTTAGACTAGAACTAGTTAAGAAGTTGAGTTTTTTAAAAAGAGTATTTTTAATAAATCACGTTCTCCTTTATAAATGACATTAAATTCACCATCATAAGCCTTTCTATGAGAAACAACATTTTTTCTATATTGAAGATAAATTATGACATAAGGTCAATATATT
This sequence comes from Morus notabilis, assembly GCF_000414095.1. Classification (NCBI taxonomy): domain Eukaryota; kingdom Viridiplantae; phylum Streptophyta; class Magnoliopsida; order Rosales; family Moraceae; genus Morus; species Morus notabilis. Next base: position 17,450 of record NW_010361114.1, on the reverse strand, counting down.
AAAATTTAACCAAAAAATAAAAAATAAATCCAAATTTTGAAATAGAAACTACATGTCGTTGGCTAGATAAGTGTGACGACCCTAACTTTTGATCGTCATCCTATACTCATACTTAACATTACTTAACCTCTAACACTTACTAATTATAACCTCTTAAAATTCAGGCCAACTTTTTTTTCATTCTTACTATGTACGTCTAAATGCTGTAGCATTTAGCCAGCCTTCTGTTTTCAACTATTCGTAAAATGCTGTAGCATTCTAACAACATTCTATACATTAGTCATTGTCAAAATGCTGTAGCATTCTGACAACATTCTGTTATATTAGTCATACCTAAAATGTTGTAGCACTCTAACGGCATTCTGTTACATTAGTCATCAAAATACATAAAACACTATTTTATTTTACACATAATGTTCAGCAGCATTTCCAAAACACGTGATGCATCCACAACCCACTTGCCCACACTCCACTGCTGCATCCTCTTTGCATGCCCAACAACAAGTTTCAGGGAGCCGGTGCCTTACCCGAGCTTCCTACAACACGAACAAACTTAATGAGCTTTCGCTCAGCAAGTATCAATAGGTCATAACAGATGCAATAATTATGCATACCCATATATGCATTCATCTCATATATCATAATACATTCTATACTACTAAAACATGTATGGCTTATGTTATTCTTCTTTCATTACATTCTTTATTCTTCTTTCATTACATTCTTTATTCTGCTTTCGTCTCATTTTAGTCGTTCACATCGTATTTTCACGTTCTGAACGACTTTCATTTCGTGTTTCTCATTCTTTTCATTCTTCTTTACAGATACCGTACCTTTATATGGAATGGTTTCTGTTTTTCATTTTCTTGTCTTTTACTTCTTATGGGCCCTGTCCTGTTGTACCATAGCGCGCATAACCAGTGAGGAGTGGGGTAGCTAACCAATCCAGCTCAGTCACGGTTTCATTTCTTTCATAGTCTCATAATAACCTTTCCTTCGAA
>NW_010361114.1:0-16130 GCF_000414095.1 Morus notabilis | reverse complement strand
CTTGACGCTTTCCAACTTCAACCGTTAGTCGGCCCTATTGCATAAATTTTTCGATCGTTAGATTCAGAATCTAAGATCAATAATTACATTGAAATTTACTTCGGAAAAGTCTACAATCCTTATGTTTGGTATTCAACCTCAAACCATTTCCTATCTCAAGGATTTGCACTAAAATTGTGCAAATTACTCAGTCATAGGCCTAATTTTCAATTTCGGTCCAAAACTGTGAATTCTCGTTGTATTCGGTTTCTAACCATCACCGATTATCAAAACATCTTTCTTTTCACACTTTAATTCCATATTTCTCTTGAAATCCAATTTTAGTTTAAATTACTCAAACTAAATTTCAGCAGAGTTTCGCCTTATTTTTTCTCGTTTCCCGAGTTTTTAATAACTCGTTCTACTTCTGATTTCGGTACCTGAAGTCAAGATTTACATTCCTGAACACAGATTCCAACATAAAATTGAACAAAACATATGTTCTTTCTTAATCTAGGCTCACGGATTTTCGATAGAAATCCACCAAAACTTTATTCAATCGTCTTAACACTTACACCGTTAAACTCTTATTACGATACTCTACAAAACCTCAGTTTTGATTTTTACTTTAACGGAAGTTTCTGAGATAGGTTACTATTCATCTAACTCAAGAAATCATAGAATTCACATTTTTAAATCCGAAATCTTACCTCTAGAAGTTTAGATTTTCCGCTAGAACGCCTCAGGTTACGTTTCTACCGGACTGAATGAAAGAAATTTTGGTAAAAATACTTGATCGTCCTTGATTTCCCTTTCTCCGTCTCTCTCTCTAATATGTTTTCTTTTTATTCACTCTCTCACGTTTTTCTTTTCTTGCTGTAGGACATACTATTCAATGCCCACATAGTATCTCTCTTACATGTGCATAAGTTTGAGAAAGTTTTCATTATTTTAGTTTCTTATTGCCAAGAAGGCACGTGACTCATCAAGGCTAGTAATTGACTCACCATACCTATTAAGCATGTCTTGGCACTATATGTTTACATCTAAAAGTTACGTAGCCACCTCATGCTTAATTCCTTTAATATGTACCCCAAGTTTTCCTTCCGTAATACATTTCACTTTCTTTTTTTTTTTTACAAACTCATATTCACCTCACCTAGGACTCTTTTAAGACTTTTGGTAAGCCAAACTTAGGCAAAGAAGACAAAAGTAGCTTCTAATGTCTCCGTGAGACTCTTTCAAAGACATTAATGAATATTATAATATTATTTCTAATAATATCTAATATTACTTTCTAAATTAAATTAAAGAAATTAATTTAATTTCCATAATTTAATTTTACTAGTTCTACTTAAGTTTAACCCTTAATTTGAGTGGTTCTATGTTCCTCACATTTTTCTTGTCGAGATCTAACTTTCCGTTTTTCAAAACTAATTTCTTTTCGGTACCGATAATTTCACACCCGGTACAAGTTCTATACTGCTTTTCTGGACTGCCGAGCACCCTGAGTCAAATTTCTCATATTCAACCCATTTCTCTTGGGTATCTCATTAGTCAATTCCCTTTTATGAAATTATCATCTTAATTAATTCAGAATCGCCCAAAACGCGTACCCTTGCGGTACTCTTTTTTTTTTTGTGATTCAGAATTGCCCAAAACGCGTACCCTTGCGGTACTCTTTTTTTTTTTGCAGTTTCCCGCTTTAACTGACTCGGGAAAATTCCGTTTAAGGAACTTTTGCTATTTTCCTTACTTCTAATTTTTCTACTCTTTTTCTAGCTGATCATTTGGTCACATACCAAATATTTTAGTTTTTCATAACTAAAATATACCCGTTAAAATTTCTAACTTTTAACTAATATCTCACTATTCATAAGTGATATTTACGAATTTTCTTTGTAAAAATATTCGTATTATATCTTTACACTTTTCAAGAGATTTTACCCCGTACATAAAGTTTTTACATAATATTTTCTTGATTACATCAAAATTCTACTATTTACTATTCTGGAAAGAATTTCGGTCAAATACTGGACTGTCCGGATTAGACCTAAATTTTTCCCGGTCATTACAATAAGCGACAACACATTTGACATTAAAACGACATTAAGTTTTCAACAAACACATCAAATATATTCACAGTTAAACGACAGCAGGATTCAATCAGAGAAACTACATGTAGTATTTATTGATCAACTGCATAAAAATTGTCGTAGTTTGATAGTTGAACGGCACGGCTTACTTAAAAGAAAAACGACATGTCGTGTTTTCATATATAACAGCGACAATTATTGAACTACAAACGAAATGGCGTTTCAAATGTTGATGACGAACAAAATTCCGTTTTCTTCTGAAAATCAACCCAAATACTAGCTGATCATGGTGATAGATGATAGCAAATTGGGTTTTTGCTCAACAACTACTCAGGTGAAAGGCCATAGGAGCAATACTTCAGATTATTTCTGGTGATGGTCTCCATATGGTCAATGTCCTCAAGGGATTTTCAAGTTTTCAATATCAGGTTATCAATTATCATAGGTTTCTTTCTGTCAAAATACATTTGATTGCTTGAAAAGAGGAATTCGTTTGATCAAATTAAAAGGAAGAGAGAGATTTGGAAATGAAATGTTATTAACTTAATCACTGATCAGAGAATATTTCTCCATCATGTCATGAATTCTTGCCTTTCATAAGCCAATATAATCGCCATTTTCTTTGCACTTAATTTTCCTTGCAGTTAGTAAAATTTAACATATTGAGATAAATAGTGATCATGGTGCATCAAATCAAGTAGATAATAATATTTATCGGGACTTGAGATAAAGTGGGGGAAAAGGATTTTGCACTGATCATGTCATGACTAAATAGTCTTATTCATAATTAGACAAACATAATATTTCTGTTTTTGTTCTTACAAAGTAAGTATACAACAAACATTTGTGATGCTCTGTCACACATAGGCTTTAATAGCCCTTATTATTATAACTCGGGTACGTATATTATTATTATTTCTTGGCAGTTGCCACTTTAATTGGGTTTTTTTTCCGCAGCAACTGCTCCTTAATATGCAGAAATAAAACGATTAAGATAGTTAGAGAGCTTAACATTAATATTAAAAAAAATTGTCGTGAAAGAAAATTATGTTAGACTTTAATTACAAATATGGATTTTAACCACCATATTCATAAATCTCAAGAATCATCATGTCAAATTACCAAGATAATATTAGGGAAGCGTACATGAATCCATGGTAGCGACAATCAACACCTTAGCGGAATATTTACGATGATTGACGAATCGGTTATCGTCTTTCTAAGTCAAATCATTAGAGTTTTTTAATGGGGTGTTTCTTTCTAAATGGGATAGAAGAGAAAGGCGGCCGAATGATTTGATGTATTGGGAACCATAACCTAAATGTCTTTATATACTGAACCAGTAGGCACCCATTAAACCTAGTTGGATCAGTATTGGATATCTACTCATTAAACCGAATTGAGTTATTATTAGGTATTCACCTAATTAGTCCATACCCTGTCAGGAGACTTATTGGGCTGTCCTAATTAGACCACTTTATTAGCCCATTCATTAAACAACACAATATAATTGTTAATTAAAATATGTGGCCCACATTAATAATAGGAAATATAATTTCCTAACAAATTAAGATGTTCAGAAATTAATTGAGTTAGGCCTGAATCATATCTCAACCACTAGTGAAATATGACATCAAATTGCAACGTAACGTAACAATTTACATGCCATAACGTGTACTATTGTGCTATGGTTTAGAGTGTCATCACTCTAGTAATTATTTCACCTTTTGTCGGCATCGATCTTAGGTCACTGTTGCTGCTATCGCTGCCGTCGCTGCAGCTCCTGCTGCAATCTTGTACTTACTTCTTGCTAGGACTCTTGTCCTTCTTCTTCTTCTTCTCGTGACTCTTTCCATGGAAAGTACTAGCCATACCATGCAAATTAGAATAGTAATGTTGCCCTGCATGGCCGTGGCCGTGGCCGTGAGCTTTGTCCATGCAGTAGTTGTGGCCCAGCTGGCCGGGTTTTGCCACGGTCGACATGTGGTCGGTCATGTGGCCGTGGCCATAGATTGGAGTACTACAGTACATAGGAGTGGTTCGTAGTTGTTGGTTTAATGGCATTGTGGTCTGTGCAATAAGTCTGGCCGTACAAAGCACTAGTAGTACCTTGGCCAGCATAATATGAGTCCTTGGAAGGTTTGTAGCACTGCATTATGGCTAAAAGGGTATTACTTTCTTAGTACAAGTTTCTTTGTGGTTTTGCTTAATTAGTGGCAGTATTGCGAGATTGAACCCTTTATATAGGGATGGAATACAACTCGATTGGAATTGTATTTGTCCTTTATTTTATTTAATTATTTACTTTTTTTGGGGGTGCAATTATATAAGTTCCCTTTACAATCGATTAGATGACAAGTCGTTGAATACCAACTTAGATGACTTTGTTCTTGGTCCGTAGGACCGTAACTATTAAAAACATAACAGAGAAGTAAATATTGAGAACTTGATGTCCAATTTGAACACTTGGTGTGGAAATTGGTGTGCAATGCCTATTGCTTTTATTTGTTCCTATTTTTTATTTTTATGAGTGGGGCGGGAACATAATAAGATTATGTTGATCTCTTCAGATATCATCATTACATGATTAGATATTATCCTCAATTCGTCATTACTGAAATTTAATTAAGAATCCTTCCTTGGTGATTAGAGAGAGATTAATAATATTTGATAATACTAAATATAGAGGATGTGCGGCTTGGGTGTTCTATTAAGATTATAAAAGAGTCTATTTGTTCAACAGTACTATCACAATTTGTTTATTTATGAGGTGATTATATTTTAATTCATCAATTTATGAGTAACAGTGATTACCCACCGGGTTTTGTCATGTATTATCTAGAATTGGAAAAATGCAATAGGAGCGTTATAAAAAAATAAAAAAACAAACAAACAAACAAAAGGAAGCACTTGCTCACCAAGTGATCATCTAGCCTACTTTTCCATTCCAAATAAATGTATATGCTAAACACACCTAGTGGTTGAGTACATGATGGACCGAAAACATAACGAGAAATATATCAGGCTCAGGCTACCTAGTTTAGTAAAATAAATACCACTCAAAACCAATATTTGAAGTTGATCGAGTTGTTAATTTAAATCAAATTCTCACAATATGATAAGTTTAATTTTTTTTTTTAAATTAGTCAAAATATAAAAACTATTGTGGATCTATACCTTCTAATAATTAAAGTTTTTGAGATGAATTAATAAAGAAAAAAAGGAGACAAATACAATTTTCTCATTTATAGATTAACATGGTATCAATTGTTTTTATTACAAAAAAAAAAAACCCTATATGACTAATTGTATTTATTTAAGTTTTAGGAGAAATAAATTTTAAAAGAGATAAATTGCTAAAGAAGCTGACTAAGCCTCGTATACATGCGTTAACTCTCTATGCTCAATCTATATTTTAGTATCAGAACAGGTGGTTCTGTGTTTGGAAACTTCACAACAGGAAGTCCATGAGCGCATCTAATGAGAGGTTTGATAGATTTGGCCGGTGAGAAGAGATGAGAGATATGGTTTTGTATTTATGGAAATGCGAGCAAGGAGATGAAAGCGGTGAGTGTCGTCGGAGAGGAGTGGTGGTAGGGATGAAAGATAGTGAGGAGGAGCTAGCTAGTGGTGTCTCGGTGTTAATGGTAAAAAAATGATGGACGCGGAGAGGCTTCCAAAAAAAAAATAGAAACACATAAAGACAGTCATGGAATTATATATACATATGAACAAATTTTCAATAGTTATAAACAGTTAGGAATTGTCATTCATCTCATCTCATTGAAGTTTGTTTTAAAATGAGTGAATGACCATTCCAATAATTATATTGTATCCATTTCATTCCATTCATCAGTTCCTTTTCTTTCTTCAACGAAACATGCCTTATATACTTTCTCTTATTGCAAATAAGATAGGGCAAATACAAGGCATCGTACAGCTTTGTAGCCGACTAGCTTGTACTAATTAAACACACAATAGTTCATGCAATAGGGGGGGGGAAAGCACTACACATAGACTGCCCGGCCATAAATAAAGACCACCAAACGGCAAACACAGACAATATTATACCATACTTGCTGTATCCAAGTTTGGCTTTTATTTCTTTCACACTAGATTTTTATTTAATATATATATTGTACTGAGAGATGCTTCTTGGTATCTCTCACGACGTGAATAGATCTCCCATGCCTTCTAGTACTGCAATAATTTCATAAACAAATATTAATAATCATTAGAAAACGTTCTAGATTTCAAAAAACAAAAAAAATGTCAAATTATTTACTTTATAACTAGATTCACATATTTTAAATCACATGGTGACAAATTACTTTTAATAATTAATTGTGAACTTACAATTGGCCTGCGGCTTCTTCTCCTGTCGTTGTCGCTGTCGCTGTCGTAGCACTCACCGTCAGTTCCGGAGTCGTTGCCGTCACTGCGGCTATAGTACTCGTCATCACTGTGATTAATGCTCCTGGTGCTGTAGTTGCCCCTGGAAGAAGTGCTGCTTGAGCTAGACACGCTCATAGTCTTCATTTGGTGAAACATGTTCTTCTCTGATTTCCTCTGGCGATGCATCTTCTTCTGGTTCATTCCATTAAGGTACCCCATCTCGCCAGACGCGTACTGATGCTGCTGTTTTGCAAGGTAGTGGGCGCCGCCGCCGCCGCCGCCGAAGCCGCCTCCATTTCCTGTCATGACACCTTGGCCGCTGCCGTATCCGCCGCCATAGCGAGCATTGGCTTTGGACATGTACTTTTGGTTGTACTGTGCATTACTCATGTGGTCGTGCCCTGCAGCGTAGGGAACTACGTTGCCCCCGCTGTTGTAGCCCTGACCGTACTCTCCGTAATGGCCGACCTGAAAATTCAGACATCTCGTATATTAATCTTACTAGTCATGTTAAAATCTAAATAGTGAAAGTCTTAACTTTGTAACATAAAACATGAAAAAAATTGTAATAATAATTACGTAATTTTTTATTCCTAATGTATTTTTTCAGAAAAAAAAAAAAATTTGTTAAATTTTAGTTCGACTCATGTTATGTTGAGTAATTTTTACCTTGTTCATAGCGTAGTCGTCGGCCATGCCATAACTGGAATGGGCTTGAGACTGGTTGCAGTGGTACTGCTGGGCCTGCTTCTTGCGGCCGGGCATCATCATGTTCTGTCCATACTGACCACCGCCGGTAGCCCAGTCACTTGCCATGTCATAACCGCCGTTCGAGCCCGTCGAGGAGTTGTAGTACTCAGTTGATGAGTACTCTCTATAGCACTGCATTTTTGGAGGCAAAAAGGATGTTTGGTTGTTCGGGGCTAGTTCGGCTAGCTAGATTTTCTTGGTGTATGCGAGAAACGTTTTACTGTTCTTATATAGGCGGGGCTGGTTGTAAGAAGAATATGCCTATTGGGTAGAAAATGAAGCACTAAAATTTTGGATGGCTTTTTTGCATTCGAAACATCCTTATGGCAAGTGGGTTATCGTATACATTCTTTTCAAAGATCCGTCAGTTATGTCGCTCTTTGAATCTGCATCTCATGCTTTTGATCAACGTACCCTATTCGATCCATTTCACTATTTTTTTTCCTTCTTTGTCAAGACATTGGCATGTGATCAGAAGGGTATAATAAGGAAAAAAAGCTCAGAATATAACTTTTCACTAATCGTGTGAACCACAATGAGTGGTTTGATTACTATTAGAGAATCATTAACAGTACACTCTCCATTATTGGATGGATAAGTGTCATTAAAACCTTTTCATTACGTTGAGAGGATAATCTTGTAATCGATCGATTTAAATAGATAAGAGAATATGATTTGCATAAACTTTGCTAGATGTGGTTTTGTTTGACTTTATTCGTAGGTTTCCACGTGCAATTAATTCGAGTTTAATTACCGGAGTAAGAATATAAGTCGCCAATATTTTACGCAAATATCGTATTCAAGGGGCGGGGATTACATTCTTCATTATTCATATAAGACATGAAAGTTTTCTTTTCATTTTTGCCTATCCTAGAGATCACAAGAGGCTTTAAATTTTACCACGTAACCCAAATAGAAGATGGGACTCAGAGATTAAAATCCATTTAAAAATTCCACGGGAAAATCTCAAAATTGGAGAGAACACTCAACTTTGTCTTCAATTATTAAATATTTAAGTCCAACTATTACAATATATAATGTGGCTGTTTATAGCCCACTTATAAAACGCTAACAAAATAAGTATTAAGACAAGCAATATATATACTTAACAAATAACGATAATCAAATAACAAAACATAGCTAAATTAATAAACAACAACTATAAGTAAAACCTCCTACATCAGGCCTATATTGCTTTTTATTGAACCTCCTCGCAATACGTGCTTATGTAATTACTCTTATGTTCTTTCTATTAATGGGAAAAATCCTAATTATTTTGGTCTAAAATTATTCTACATTGACTACGGTGCTCGAACCCCAAATATGCGGCAGTATGATCTCTGTCTAACCAAAACTGCAATGCACCAGTCGGTGACGATTAATTAGTCCACAGATACATACGCACCAGCGCAATTCATAAGCCTTCTACTCTTGATTTTTTTTTTCCATTGTGACTTCTTCTAATAAGAAAAGAATTTTTGTCCAATTTATGAAAAGATTCTTTCTTTGGGTTATCCAGAATGTGCGAACAACACTATATTTGAGACTAGGGTTTGAGTTTTGGTGATTTAATGTCTTATATAAAGTGAGATCTAAAGACCCCACACCGTTAAAAAAATAAATAAAAAAAATTCAAAACTTGGAGTGCTTAATAGTTTGGACATCTGCTGCATATCTGGAAGTACTCTCAACTAGATCTCACGATTCTTCACATTTTTGGTATCTCTGTTTAACATTTTCTCTGGTTTTGGCTATCATCAAAGTCAGCTGGATTTCTCCTCTCCCGCTTGGATCAAAGTTAATACCGATAGTGCAGCTTGAGGTTCTCCTACATGGGGGGTTCTGGGGGTATTTTCAGAACTTGTAGAGGGTTTGTTAAGGATGTTTCTCTACTTCGATCGCGATTTCATTTGCATTTGAGGCAGGATTAATGATTGCTTTCATGACTGCGGTGGAGATGGCTAGGAAGTATCAATGGCATTATCTATGGCTAGAAATTGGGAGTATCTATGTGCTGAATCTCTTCAAAAACCGTTCTTCTATTGTTTCTTGGAAGCGCTAAGAACCGCCGGATTCATCTTCATTTTAAAGATCATTATAGTTAAGGTATCTCATAATTTGAGAGAGAGTAATTGTGTTGTAGATAAGTTGGTTTCGGTGACAGTTTCTCGCTTGGTTTTCATTGGTGGACCTCAACAGAGTTTCTCTCCTCCAGTTTCTCAGTAGGGATATGAGTTATTTCATTTTCTCATTGAGGATTGGTTTATGCCAATTTTCCCTGGTCCACACAATTTTTTCTTTTGCACAAATTGTTTTCCTTCGCTTTTATTTTATTTTATTATTATTCCCGTTTCCTGAGCAAAGGTTTTAAGTAGGCATCAATTAATTCTTGGGGATCGTTTTGGGGTAGGAGAGTCATTTGCTTTTTAATTTTTATGCTGTGTCCTTAAGGAGTTGTTAGGTTATTTACTTTCAACTCTGTATTTTCATTTACTTTAATAAATTTAAGAGGGGGTTGATAGAGGATTTTTTTTTTTTTTTTTTTTTTTTTTTGCTGGTTAGGATGTGTACTAATTAGCTTGGTTCTCTCTGCATTTATATTAATAATAAGAAAAAAGTGGCAAAAAATAATTACAAAGGAAAGATAATTATTTAGTTAAAAGTAGTTAGGTAGTAGTTGGAATTTTTTTCTCAGAAAAGACAACAATGCCTCATTAAACTTCCAAATATGGTTAAAAAAAAAAAAAAAAAAAACTTACGAAAAATTCATCGGTAGCAAAAGGAGTGCATGATCTCTTGGAAGCAATAATTGCTGAACCTATAATAAAATTATCTCTTGAAAGCAAAATTGAACGTAGAAAATTGCTAGTGTCACTCTTTTTATCACTCTTTTTGTCACTTTTTACATTTATTGTTTGACATTGGACTTCACTAATATGTTGTTATTATTTTAACAGAAATTAAGATAATAGAGTGTATATATCAAACAATAAATACAAAAAATGATCACAAAAAGAGTGACAAAAAAGATAACACTAACATTTCTCTTGAACATATTATAAAACTCTCAATTAGAATATCTTCAACACGGGCAGCAGAAACAAAAAGTTTAGCATGAGAGATGTCTCTTAATAACTTTATTTATTATAATTCCATATGTCATGGGGATGCCAGAACCCTACGTATTACATTTGTTTCCATCTACTGAACATACACTTCAAGCGAGAAAAATAAAAGTACTAAACATTCACACCGTAAATAAAGTTTATAATACAAACACCGTAGTCGTCGTTGTATCCTGGAATTTTGGCTCTTATTATTTCCACACACGTTTATAATATATATATATATATATATATATTATATCGTCAGAGATATTGCTTCTTGGCCGGCCCGCATGATCGTTCATAGTTGACTTATATCTGTGGTTGCTGCTCCTAATACTGCAGTAATAAATTGATAGACAATATGATTGTTAGAACAAAAATTGATTTATTTGCTTCCGTAAATTTGAAAGAATATATATGTGTGTATGACCAAGATTAATTGAATGTTATAACTTAACTAGTTTAACGGAACACACGCTAGGGGACCACTTGTACTTCAAGATCACATATATAGACTCATATGTATAAATTATAATTAATAAAAATATGCCAATTTAATTTGTTTGATTATTCAATATATATTCGCCGCTTGGGAAAACCTTAATTAATTGGTATATGTATTATAGTTTATGCTAGACACATGCGAAAACTAATAGAACTAGTTGGCGTCAATATGCATATGACTAGCAAGTAACTAACAAAAAGAGATATGTACCATCGGCCTCCTCCAGCCCACGTCTTCGTCGCTGTCAGTACTGTCGGAGCCATCGGAGTAGTCTCCGTCGTCGCTGTCGTCGTCATCACTGTCCTCGCTGTACTCGTCGTGAAGGCCGCGGCGGCTTTGGAAGTTCTCCGTTTCGCCTGCATCAAGGCTTTTATTACAGAACGGCTCGCCATTCGTCCTAAAGGTCATACCCGAAGGGTTAAACGTGCCATTGGGAAATCTATTGTTTTCTTCCTTTTTCGTTCTGTCATAAACCATACCGCCAGAACTACCGTGCCGTACCCCCACTCCGATCCCCAGGAAAGAGAAGGAGCCGTTGCGGCGGTGGCCGCGGTGAGGTTTGGGACTCCGCTTCCGGGATGGTGGTGGTAGTGCAGGAGGGCATATTGGGAAAGGAACGACGATGACCGGAGTCGGGATTTTCCCGATGCCGTTAAAATTAGGCTGTGGTCTGCCCCATCCACCGGATGGACCGAAGCAGTAAGACTGAACCTGCTGCCTCTGATTGCTGGTCGTCGTAATCTGGTATTGGCTGGATTCGTACTTGATAAAGTTCATTATTATTGTAGACAGAAAATTAGGGATTTGCTAGTGTATAGCTAGTGATGATCACTAGTCACTACTGCTTCTGCTTGCTTGGTAATTTGCGTGGATATCATGTATATAGAGGCGTTTTAATATATATTTATCCTAGGATCAATACGAATATGAAGTTATCCGACGTTGCAGTGTAAGTGGATGGTATATATGCTATCCTAAGTGCATGGATATGGTATATATGCTTGAAAAGATGAATTAACTACTTCACTCTTTGAATATGAATCTGTCTATTTAACACATGTTGCGGAGCCAAGACTTGATTTCAAAGATAAAGTTTTGAACTAATTGAGTTTTGTTCCTTCTTCAATTACATCTAGTTGTGCTTTGATAATTTGATAGTTTTTTTTTTCTTTTTTTTTTTAAATGCGACAGTACTGTCGTTTTTGTTTTTCAATAGAGAGAACGAATTTGAACAGTGTTTAGATTTTTGAGCCTCCTATATTTGATTAAGTTGATTAATTAGAAGTGTAATTGAGCTTTCTTCTTAAATTAGTAAAGCTTTTTCTAAAAAAAAAAAAAAAGAATAGTGTAATATGATTTAATTAGGATTCAAATTAGATATTGAGTGGATGATACTTTCTAAAGTCTAATTTAATTAAGTAATTGTGTCTACTTGAACTAAATCATTAAAAAAAATGTAATTTCCTTTTATAAAAATGACTTTGATAAATCGGTTATTGATTTTTGGTATATCAAGGTATTTCTAAATTATCAATTCTCAATAATGTAAATTACTAATTCTTCAACTTTTGAAAATTGAGAGGCGTTCAGGTATATAATTCCCTTGTAATCTTATTTTTATCAAAATAAAATTCTACAGTATCAACTAATTTAATTAGCTCTCACGTTAAGAAGAAAGCATGATACATCTTGTGTATTTTTGTTTGACTCCGCATTGGTAATAAAAGATTAGGGTTTCAATCCGTATCACAGTTCCCTTCTACTCCAAGAATTAAAAATAATACAATAATTATGCAATTATAAGAAGAGTTACTTAAAGAGTCATCTACCAGGCATGGAGCAGGAAGACAAAGATTAATTAATTAGTGAACAAAGTTTAATCTGATCGTGAACAATTTAATTTAATTAATTAGTGTATTTGCATTAGTTTTTTTTTTCTTCTTTTTTTTTATTGAAATGATATTTTCTCTCTCCTTCCTAGAGAAATCTATTGAGTATTGACTAGCACAATATGGCTTGATTTGGTTAGAAGATTCGTGTCATGGTTCGGATTATGATTTGTGGCTCGCTATAATATTTTCTCTAAAAAAAAAACACATAAATTAAAAATAATTATGAATCATGATTATAATCTATCAACTAAACGTCCTCCTAATTAACACAATGTGGCTTGATCATTGCACGACTACGTCAGATCACTCACGTCATCCAAACTGCAAATTAGCATCTCACGATAGTGCTAGGCGTTTTCCTTATCCAAAGCTGTATAGCATCTATACGTGTTTCACGAGAATATTGAATTTAAAGGGAATTCGTGATAAGAGACATAAAGGAGTACTAATGTTTATCCCTTTTAGTCAAACATCACGTAGTAATTGAAGACTCCTTGTATTTGAGGCGTTAATTACTGAATCCGTAAATTCAATCAATATGTTCACTACAGACAAATTCGCTAGGTAGATTAGGTTGAGAGGATTTTTGAATTGATAAGGGATTAAGATTTTTTCAATTTGAAGGTTAAGAATTGTGAATTGAGCATTTCTAAAGTTGAACCCAATCTCTTGTTTTATAGTGGTTTGTTTGTTATAACGGATTATAATGACACAATTTAGTTTATTGTTGAAGACAAATTAGATTGTGTTGTATTTAATTGAATTTCATTAAATTATATTATAATATTGTAGGCTTATGTTTATGTTATGAATTTTAGGCTTTTCATGACTTAATTTGTAAGAAATTTTTTCTTTTCTTTTCAAAAAAATGTTCTGCATATATATATATAAATGACGGATTTACAAGAATAGTACAAAAATGAACTTATAAGAGAATTTAAAAAGGCTCAAATAGGCCAATCCATAAATCCCCATATTATTTTAGAAATTTAATGTGCAAAATTCGATATTTTTGCATTGGGTTAAATTGAATTGGGGGATTTTTGAATTAGTAATGAATTGAGATTTTATCAATTTAAAAATTACGAATTGGATTGCTGATCTATCTCTATTATATCTCTATTATGTGAAACGCAATCCTTCGTTTAGTTCACTGATCCGAGTTTTTAATTCGAGTTGAGATGTGACTTTATATGAAAGCTTTTTACTGTAGCAAAAAAGTTAGATGTGATTGTTGGTGAGAGCTTTTTACTGTAGTAAAACTCAAATTCTAAATTCGAATCAGCGAAATGAACAGTGATATTACTCAAACTCTATGTTAATGGATAAAAAAAAGTATATTTAACAGAGCGCACACATAAAACCTATATTTATGCACATGTCTTTCTTTAGTTTAGATATTATTTAGGCATGCTACCAACCTAGTCCCTTCACTTTCCATTGTCTTTGATTGTTCCCTTATTGTATGTAGACGCACATCGCGGCCCTTTTCTGGTCGTATTCCCTGTCTTCTGCTTGTATTTGGGAATTGGGATCCATAATTATACATATACGCACTTTTTTTTTTTTTTTGGCTCAAACAAAGAAACATATACGCACATTATGAATAAGTCGTTTTAGCCCTTCTTTCTTCTCTTGGCTTGTCATCCTATTAAATATACGTAAATCATCCTATTAAGACTTTTTTCTTAACCAGCACTGAATATACACTTCACCAGAAAAGAAATAGGTGGAAAACATACACATCGTAAACATTAAAGATTATAATAGAAACAGTATACTGCTTGTAGTCCACTCGTACTCTGCACTATTACTTTTTTTTTTTTTTTTTGGCTTCAATACTCTGCACTATTACCTCCAGAGTCCAGACACGTTTATATTGTATTTTGAGATTAATCAAATGTTGTATTAGTCTAACAGAACACGTGTTCGGGGTTATAACAACAACAGAAAGATTATATGCATAATAATGCCAACTTTGTTTCATAATTAGATTCATTAACATTGGAAAAATCCTAATTTGGTCTAAAATCATTCTACGCTGGCTAGGGCACTCAGGCCCTACTGTATCTTTGTCTTTCCTTCTTCATCACTCTCTCTCAACAGTCAGTCCTCGGTTTTTGAGAACCGTTAGCTCAAACTGACCGAAACCGCAACGCATCCGTCGATGACGGTTTGGTGTCGTTATCCTTGTCGGATCAACCATCCAAAAGTGATATGTTGTATCATTGCACCATGGCTAGGCGGCCAGTTCTTTTGAAGCTCTACCAAATACTTCTCTCACTAAGCAAACAGAAAAGTTACACCCCGCAATAACAAGGTTCCAAACCAATTGCTGGGTACAATATATATAGCAGAAGTTTCACTATATAACAATACAACTTCCAGCTTTCTTGACATCCATTCAAGTTGTCCAGCTCAGCATCGACACTTGAACATAACGGAGCAGGATTTTATTGTGGATCCTAACTTATGCACCAACATCAAATTAATCGGCAAGATATTGAAAGAAATAATCTAAAACGTGAAAAAAAAAGTGACGAAAGAAGAAAGGATCGTTAATACTATACCCATCTGCAACATCAATAAGAACTAATCTACACGCTAATTGAGTCTCTTACTGAATTTAACTCTCAACAATTGTAATTGTTCATTTATTATCTAGCATTTGGTTTATGTCTCTTTGTCACTTTTTTTACATTTATCACAATGGTGTCTCGATCAACCTACAACATACACAAACAATGATTAGAATACGTATTTTTAACTAACAAAAGCATTACAATATGTATAAATATTCTAAATTCAAATAATATATTTAAATTACGTTGAAAAAGTACATGAACAAATACTTTTATCTTTTATTCTACCACCACTCCAAATGTCAGTCACCGTCTTCATGTAAACATTCTATGTTATCAAATGCAGCCACGACCCCTACTTTTCTAATGGTTTGTTAAGGGAATCCACAATAATCTCTTGAAAGGTTAAATTTTGAATCCTCACATGGTGAAGTTGGGCAAAGCTTTTCCACCCCAATATGGTTCTTTCGTTAGAAAAAGACATTTATAATTGTAATTATATAATGTTAGACAATGTTTTGCCAAGACAGGATTCTGTATACTAGTATTAAATAACATTTCACCTCACTTGTTATTAAATAACAAATAGCAAGCAAAAAATAGGATAATGTTTTGCTGCTTATAAAGAGTACTAGAGACCAAAATTAAGGTTTCAGGCCGAATATTTATATATACAAAAAAATCACCAACAAGTTGAAAAGTCAAAAATCGGAAACATACATCTAAACCCTTAGATTATAGAGAACATCAATTTCTTCTTCTGATGAATTGATACTGACAGATCATATTCCTAAATTTTAATTTGGATTTACAGAATAGCTAAA
>NW_010361113.1:0-526 GCF_000414095.1 Morus notabilis | reverse complement strand
GTATAAATATATTGTTTTCTCTTTCATGCTTACTATCTTTTGCTTTGTTTCTGTTTTTGTTGTCATACAATTACATTTACAGCCTATCTTCTCTGTTTCCATTCTTTTCTTTAGTTTTCAATAGTGAGTTTTTTTTTTTCCTTTTCTATTGCCTCTGTTTTGGAGTTTTTTTTTACTTCTCCTGCATCAACTCTATCCACTTTCGTTATTGCTCTAAGGTACTTCTTTCTTACTTCTTTCACATTATTTCCAACTGCTCTTAAAATTGTATGTATTATATTACTATGATTTCTTAAGTGTATATATTGAGTTGTTAATATATGTGCTCACTATTTTATGTTATTATGATTATGTTTGTATTAAGTTTGTTAATATTGTTTGTAAAATATTGTTTAGTGTTTATATTATATAAGTTATTGCTATTTGAGTAAAAATTGGGTTTTTATTCTATTTGTTATATTAATCTGTCAACACTATGTTCTCTGTCTAATGTGACTTCTCATTTGGTAATGATGTAGTATTTTTC
>NW_010361112.1:876-1267 GCF_000414095.1 Morus notabilis | reverse complement strand
TGCTATCAAAACTACTTCAGTCATAACTCCAGAGTCGTATGTGTGTGCAGCAAACCGTATCCTTCGTACCCCATTCCTTAACACAAATAGTGTCGAAAAACTCACCAAGGTAAAGTCTCAACTCCATTTACCTCACGGGGAACGAAAATATTTTGATGCAAAGGGATTACGCTCATGGAGTTGGAAATGTCACAATTAACGCTCAAGTGAGAGAAGGCAATTTAAGGACAAGCTATTAAACAAACATTGATCAAATGATAAGCAAATCAAATATCTGGAACAATTCATCACTCAAACTGTAAACAAACTTTCGGGATTTCATTCTGGCCAAGAGGAAGATCTCATAAACAAACAAAGAGCCGAAAATACAGACAAATATACACAAACTTTT
>NW_010361112.1:0-795 GCF_000414095.1 Morus notabilis | reverse complement strand
ACAAGACGTCAGTGCAACCAAACTACGTAAACATGGATGATAAATGATGCTCTTGCTTTCTTTTTTTTTCTTTTTTTTTATGATAAAATGTAAAAGAAAAATGATAACTATCTACAACACATGGCTCAATTTCTAAAAATTATTCCTAACCAGAAATCATCCCTCAAGAAAATGTCATAAGTCAAGTAAATGTGCTCCGTTAATGACTCAACCAACTCAAAAAATCAATAAAAGTTTCAAAAAGCTATTTTCTCAACTCTCACAACTCATCAAAAATGAAAACCTTAAACTCAGGAATTTTTCTCAACTAAATGTGTCAACAACAACCTTGTAGCATGTGCTCAAAAATAACTCTGGATATCATTTCTTGGTAATTAAGATAGCAAAACCTAACTCAAACCAAAAATTTTGACATCATACTCAGATAATCTCGCAAAAATTTTGACCCAAAATAACAAGACAAAAATTAATCTCACGCATAATATGCTCACCACCCCCAACCAAAATCAGACAGTGTCCTCAATGTCTAAAAAGATATGCAATACGAAGAAGACAAGGAAAGAGAACACCTGGGTGAAGAACATTGGAAATAAGTCGAGCCGCCTGAACTGATTCTCCAAAATACAAACAAATATAAAAGCACACGAAATCAAAATAAAAGCACACAAAACAAACCAAACGAAACAAAGAAACAAAAATATGTTACAAAAGGGTTAGAAGCAAACTCTTCAAGGATGGTAAATCATAGCCTCGAGAATGATCTCTTCAGCTTGGCTCACACGCTCAATGTAATGC
>NW_010361111.1:0-622 GCF_000414095.1 Morus notabilis | reverse complement strand
ACGATGTGACGAAACCCGTAGCCAAATATGGAATACGATCCAAGATCTTAAAGAACTGATGGAAACCGTGACCCGTTGCTTAGCGAAGCAAGAACCCTGGTATGGTGAAGACGCCACAAACGAGTATGGAAATTCATTTGATAAGTTCAGAATAGTTTCTTCAAGAACACAAGAAGAATATCTCACAAAGTGAATGAAAATCAAACCTAAAAATTGAAAAGTCCTATTCTATCTTTAATGAGACAGAAGCCTAAAATAAGATAAACCTAAAAATAAGATAAACGCAAGCCTAAAGCTTATCCGAGGGAAGGAATCCGAATTTTGAATCCACATCCTCCCTTAAATCGCATACTATGGAATTTAAATGCTTAATCCACAATTTTGACTTGATCCCTTGACTGGAATATGCGCCTAACCCCTTGGAGCATTCCCATGCACGTGAGCCTTGGGATGTCATGTGAATTTGGCCATGCTTGAGGAGCTCTCTTCCCGATCAACTTTAATGAGCAACACTAGCCTTTGTCCACTCTCAGTAGTGAACACACTTTCTTCTTCTTGTAGAACTCTTTGGTATAGGTTATTCAAGTCTTCTTTAAATCTTTTAGCTCGATACCTTCTCACC
>NW_010361110.1:138893-140961 GCF_000414095.1 Morus notabilis | reverse complement strand
ATAATTTTAATTTATTAATTAAAATATTTCTTAAAAATAAATTACTTTTGTTGATAAGAAATAAATTATTATTCACTAAATTTTTTATTTATTGTTGTTATTTTATACATTTTGATAATTATTAAAATTATTTGAATAAAATTTAGCATATAGTGTACTTGTTAAAGGTTTTCAATTTTTAAATAATTATTTTAAAAATGAATTTTTTAATTTGGTATGAAAAAAAGTAAAATAAGTAGATTAAAAATTAAGTTTTATTATTAAGGTTATTTTTTGTAAATTCTGACAATGGCAGTTGAAGCTGCTATGAAAAAGCGACTCCTAACTTACTTTTTAAATTAGCAGTTTTTAAAAGTTGTTGGACAAAAGTAAGAATTATTAAACACTCTAATATGTTGTAGTTTCTTTTAAAAAGTTAAATGCAGCCTCTAAAAGTAATGTCAAACGAGTCCTAATAGGATTGAAGATCCCTGAACTTTTGAGTTAATAGTTGTTTAGGTGTCTTTCAATTCACGGGTTCAAATTATGTGATTTGAACTTTTTAGCTTGAACTTAAGTAGTTAAATTTTGTGACCTTATAGATAAAGAACTCATTGAATAAAATTTTTAGTGGCGAATGATAGTCCAATCATAACTATCCATTATAATTTAGACAAATTGCAAGAATAGTGTTGGTAAAAATAGGAACTACGGGGTTTGGAGGAGCTAAGGGGTTTGCTTGGGCTTTTTGGTGTAGCTACCTGCTAAGATCTCAACTCGATTGCGATCAACATTAAAGCATCAATAGATTAGTTTTAAGTCGGGGTGTAATTCGGCCGGGTAGGGTCGGGTTGAGCCAAAAAATTGAGCCGACCTACCCAGTGCGGGTTGATAAAACTTTGGGCCGCAACACTCTTTTAAGCCCACAAACCCGCAACCTGTCGGGTGACCTCGGGTAGGCTCGGGTTACTCGGGTTGGTGGAGAGGAATGCTTAACAAAGCGAGGAGGGTGTTTGATTCAATGCTGGAGAGGAATGTGATTTCGTGGACAACAATGGTAAGAGGGTGTGTGCAAGAGGGGATGATATCTGAGGCAGGGTCACTCTTTTGGTAGATGCCTTAAAAGAATGTTGTGTCGTGGATGGTGATGTTGGGCGGCCTAATACAAGAGAGACGTGTTGATGATGCTCGTCGGCTGTTTGATGAAATGCCTGAGAAGGATGTGGTGGTGAGGACTAACATGATTAATGGGTATTGCCAGGAAGGTCGTTTGGCAGAGGCCAGGGAGATTTTTGATGAGATGCCGCGTAAAAATGTCATTTTTTAGACAACGATGATATGGATACACACAAAATCAACGAGTAGATGTTGCTAGAAGCTATTCGAAGTCATGCCTGAGAAAAATGAGGTGTCGCAGACCGCGATGCTGATGGGGTACACTCAATGTGGGCAGATACAAGAAGCTTCGGAGCTTTTTGATGCAATGCCACTAAAGCCAGCTATCGCTTGCAACGCCATGATTCTTGGGTTTGGCCAAATTGGGGAGGTAGGTAAAGCAATGTGGGTATTTGACCAGATAAGAGAGAAGGATGAAGGGGCATGGAGCGCGATGATCAAGGTTTATGAACGGAAAGGATTTGAATTGCAAGCACTTGAATTCTTTTCTTCCATGCAGAGGCAAGGAGTTAGGCCAAATTACCCGACTCTAATAAGTGTACTTTCCGTTTGTGCCAGCCTTGCAAGTCTTGACCATGGTAGAGAGATTCATGGTCAGTTGGTGAGATCCCACTTTGATCATGACGTATATGTTGTCTCGGTTTTGATTACTATGTATGTCAAATGTGGCAACCTGGAAAAAGCAAAACTTGTTTTTGATAGTTTTGCTCCAAAGGATGTAGTTATGTGGAACACTATGATCACAGGTTATGTGGAACACTATAGTGCTGAAACTTTAGACGGGCCGCCCGAAAAGCCCGAGTTTTTACCCGAGCCCGAGCCCGAGCCGCCCGGGCCCGAATTTCCCCTTGAACGGGCCGCGGGCTTGTATTAGGCGGCCCGAGCCCGGCCGGGCGGCCTGAGCCCGCCCGAA
>NW_010361110.1:133315-138613 GCF_000414095.1 Morus notabilis | reverse complement strand
GATCCATTATTGGCTTGCCGGTGAAATTGTATCTTGTAAATGTTGATCGGCCCGATCCCAATCCTTAATGCAAACCAAGGCTTCAACATTGAGTGACTGGTCTTTTAAAATAAAGATCATCAAATAGCGATGAAGTTATAAAACCAAACCAATCATTGAGTGACTTTTAATAAATTATCAATTTACTTTGGTATGCAAGTAGAAAGTTACTTTGATATAGAGTCACAAAGAGAGTGAAGAAAGTTGAAGCAAAAAGAGGATAATTAAGAGGATGAGGAGAAATTGTGAACAGAAAAATAGATAAAGATAGAAAGAAGAGTGATATAGAATAGAAAAACACGAGTATCTATAAGAACAAAATCAGCATTATATAGAAACAACACTTTTTAAAAATAAAAAATAATAAAAACGTGATGGCAATGTGTTTCTTTCCTTGTGTATATTGTTTTTTGAGGAATCCTTTTATCATGTGATTGATTATAAAAAAGGGCCAAAAATGTGAAAACTGAAATATTAATCTGCTAAAATAGGAATTTGCTCTTTCTATTAAGGAATTGTGTGTTTACCTTAATTAAAAAGTTAAAAATTTAAATAACAAATATGAGCATTGGATCTAGTGGTATGATTCTTACTTTGGGTGTGAGAGGTCTCAAGTTCGAGCTTCGGGCAGCCCGCCGACCCGAACTTCCAGCACTAGAACACTAGAACACTATGATCACGGGTTGGGTCGGGGCAAAGTGGGTTCAAAATGCCCGCCCCGCCCCTCAACCCGCACAGTGCGGGTTGGGACTATTTAGATTTGAATTTTTTTATATAAAAAAAAAAAAGCCTACGTTTTCGGGTCGGGTCGGACGGATTATTCGGGTTCGGGTTCATTTCTTACACCTCTAGTTTTAAGTACAATTATATTTTGATTTTTTAATATAATTGTTAGTATTATTCTTGTGATTGTCCTTCAAAAGATTATTATGTCCGAGCATGTGTATTTTATGTTCGGTTTTTTTTTTCGGATGTTAACAATTGTATTGTTATTTTACCCAAATTTTAATTCAGGGAATTTTTTTACCTATAAACTTGGGTTAGAGACTAAACAGACAATTAAAAGTTAGGAGCCTACACCGCCATTAACCTTTTTCGATTATGATTCCTAATCCTAACCCAATGTTTATAAAATTAGAGGATCCTTTTTATTTTTGTTGGGATTTAAATTGGTACTCTTCAAATTTGCAACTCATTTAAAAAAATATATCTCATCAATTATCACTAGGCAACACATGTATGGGTTCTCGAATTTGCACAACTCTCTCTCTCTCTCTCTCTCTCTCTCTCTCATAGCTGAAATATCTCATATCGGTCACTTTCACTTGGTCATTTTAATATTAATGAATTAATGGATCCCAAATGCTCTAGTTATATGGCACGTGATTGTTTTGTCGCAGGCTACGAACAAAAGAAAATCCACTAGTTTAATTATATGGCACGTTTGCAGAAAAAAAAAAAAAAAAAAGAATTACATGGCACGTGATTTGTTCTGTCACAAGCCACAAACAAAAGATAATCAAAGAAAAATTGTGCACAACTTATCGTTCTTTAACAAATTACTATTCAAATTTCTAATTTTAACAACTAACCCCCTCAACTTAATAAACAGCTGTAATTACTCACATTTGATAAATAGATGTTAAATTTTTTACGGAAACCCCACTTGCATCTCATGTGTGACTTTTGGAAGGGGTTTTTGATTTTTTTCACACTCTAAAAGCTGGCGTAGAAAAGGGAAAAAAAAGAGACTTTACGAAAAAATCCCCATAAATAGGGAAAATTGGGTTTTAAAATTTCGATTACCACTGACGACTCAGATTTTAGTTTTTAGCAACGGATTGGTGAAATCGACTTGGGGCTTTCAATCCTAATTTTCCTTTGTGTCTTTTAACACCAAAATCACATTAAATGAGTGTTGGATTCACCCAATCAGACGAATGGCGGCAACACACAACGAGGTCTTCCCAACGTAGTAGAAGAATGGCTGATGAAGGGAATCTACTCATCTTCACGATCTGAGTCCAACTGAAATGATGGTGCTCCTCACCGCCATCGACAAGAAGAAATATGATGATTGTGACGATGGTTACTCTGGCCACCTCAAATGGTAGTGCTCCAGTGGGAATCAGATAGGGAAAATGAGCTGGTTTTTTCTCTGGTTGTTCTAAAAATCTATAGGAAATGGAATCACTCAAATCAGTTGTGGCATGACGAAGATAATGCAGTTTAACGTGAGGTTGCTTTCGGGCCTTTAGCCAGCGAATGTGCGGGCTTCCGGCCAAACCAGCAAATGCAAAATACGTCCCTAAACTCAGCTTGTCAAGAGCTTTAAACGGACACTGTCGACTTCACCGAGCCTGGAAGTTATGACTCTGTGAGGAGGAGAAGAAGAAAGAAAAAGGAAAGGAAAAAGGATGGGGAACGTAGTAGATGGAAGCTTTTATTATTATTATTATTATTATTTTAATGGTTCTTTTGACCTGGCTAAAGAAGATGGATTATTGAGATTGAAATATTTAAGACTCGTTTAAAAAGTACACGCAAATCACGATTTGAGTTTATTGGTGAGAATTTTATGAGGGAGAAAATTTTAGATTTAAACTTTTTGTGAGATAAAAAAAAAAATTGTAACAGAATGATGATTTAGGTTTGAGTATAGTTTGCAAACAACCCTTTAAAGATCAATGGTTAAGATTGGTTTGTGTTTTATTATCAATATTTTATTTAATAATTAGGCATATAAAATATCGGTAATACCCTTTTAAAATCTCACATGAGACTAGCACATGTCTAATTCCAGTTTTTTAACATGTGTTAATCAAATGGATTAACGCAACTGTTTAATTGGAAATTAAAGAGATAGTTTATTAAAACACGACAAATTTAGGGGGCATTGTGCTAAAAACTAAAAGTTGCATGAAAAGTCTTTGAATGGGGTGATGATATGAAAAACACTTTTATTTTAGGCCCCTCTTTTGTTCTTCAGAAGGAAGCAAAACCCATTGTACCAACATTAGCACAATATAAAGCCCCATTGTATCTTCACATATTAGTTGAGCCTGCCACAAATCCATTTTTCAACGAAATTGCAAAAAACACATACCATCATGTTTAAAATATTTAAAATATTCTTTATAGAATTATATTAAACAACTGACAGTAGTCCTTAGTGGCCACTTATATTTTACCGTGATATTTAGAGGTAATCCACTTGGTGACTATCATAATATTTACAGCCTAGAGGCGACTGTCAGTATCCTACCCACCCACGATACTTTGCATGTTGGATCTTTCAATCCTAGTTCCACATTCCAGGAATCATCACACTAAATTATTAAGAAAATAAGTTAGAACTCTGACATGTTTTCATTGATGCAGCTTTTAGATCTCCGGTAGAATTCTCTAAGACAATGAGCATGACGGTTATTGCCTTCCTCAGTCAAATCTTCTTAGTTCCTTAATGGGGTGTTTTCTCTCTAGATGGGGAAGAATGAAAAATATTTTATGATTTGACATATTGGGGACCATAACCTAAGTTTATTTATATATTGCCCCATTATGATCCCATTAAACCTAATTGGGTCAATATTGGGTATCCACCCATTAAGCCCATACCCTGTTAAGAGACTAGTTGGGCTTTCCATAATTAGATCACTTAAATTAACCCAAATAATTAAATAGCTTAATATAATTATTGAATAAATATGTGGCCCACAATATAGAAAACTCACGTTTCCTAACAATCTCCCACTTGGGCTACGTATGATTAATAATTATATCATACATAATTCCTTAGGCGCGCAACTGTATGCTATTTATCCTTAGTCTCCACTTAAGATACAATATGGTCCATCTCTTATATTAGCATGAGATCATGGCGGCTTTTGTCACCCTCAAATGCAACTAAACCTTCCATGGTCACCATACCAACATATTCAATGACATAGATCGAGTATGGATGAGTGACATGGAAATACATGCAATGTGATCTCCATCATGCCTATTTCCAACTGGTCATGCTTTATTCTTTATGAGATCAATCCGTAATTTTCAAAACATAATGCAAGATTGCAAACAGAAAATTAACACATTCAGAGGGAAAACTATAAAACTGTAAATCCATCTTCTTTATTCTGCAGAAAATAAACAAACAAATGTTTATGTCATAGAACATCCAAAATCAAAATCAACTCCCACTAAACCATAGTATCCTCAAATAAAATAACACCCATATGAGCAGTGTGCTCGTGAAAGGCCTTAGGTGTTAAGCCCTTGGTTAGCGGATCCGCAAGCATGAAGTTTGTCCCGATGTGTTCTATCCAAATCTGACAACTCTGAACTCTTTCTTTAACAACAAGAAACTTAATGTCTATATGTTTTGACTTCGTAGAGCTTCTGTTGTTATTAGAATATAGCACTGCTGATTTATTGTCACAAAAAATCTTTAGTGGCCTCTCAATACCATCAACCACACGCAGTCCCGTGACAAAGTTTCGCAACCATATCCCATGAAGATGCCTCATAAAAGGCTATGAATTCTACAGCCATGGTTGAAGAAGCTATGAGTGTCTGCTTGACACTCTTCCAAGAAATAGCTCCTCTTGCCAACATGTAAACATAGCCTGACGTGGATCGCTTACTGTCTTGGCATCCAGCAAAATCAGAATCAGAATACCCGATGATCTCTAGTCTGTTTGATCCGCGATAAGTGAGCATGTAATCCTTTGTTCTCTTTAAATAGCGCATAACCCGTTTGGCTGCTTTCCAATGATCCACTCCTGGGTTACTTAAGTATCTGCCCACTACTCCCACTATAAATGCTATGTCGAGACGAATGCAAACTTGAGCATTCATTAGACTTCCTATTGCTGATGCATAAGGAATCTTTTCCATTTCCTTTATCTCAAGTTCATTCTTGGGGCACTGACTGAGACTAAACTTGTCTCCCTTAGCTACGGGCATATCTCCTGATGAACAATTCTTCATGCCAAATCTATCCAGAACCTTTTCAATATAGCTCTTTTGTGATAACCCAAGGATACCTTGAGAGTGATCTCATAGTATCTGAATTCCTAATACAAAAGAGGCGTCACCAAGATCTTTCATCTCAAAATTCTTAGTAACAAATTTCTTGGTTTCGTGCAATAGGCCTATATCGCTGCTGGCAAGTAATATCTCATCGATGTACAAAATCAAGAAGATGAATTTACTCCCACTGAACTTGTGATATACACAATCATCGACCACATTCACCTC
>NW_010361110.1:128352-133153 GCF_000414095.1 Morus notabilis | reverse complement strand
AGAAACGTTGTCTTAACATCCATCTGATGTAGCTCTAAGTCTAAATGAGCCACAAGTGCCATAACTGTCCTAAAAGAGTCTTTCGAAGAAACCAGAGAGAAAGTCTCTTTGTAGTCTATGCATTCCTTCTGAGTGAATCCTTTGGCGACTAGACGAGCCTTATATCTTTCGATGTTACCTTTCGAATCCCTTTTGGTCTTAAATATCCATTTACAACCTATGGGTTCCTTTAGGCAACTCGACAAGATCCCAAACGTCATTGTCTTTCATAGATTTCATCTCATCTTTCATGGCATCAATCCACTTTTGAGCATTAGAACTCTGTAAGGCTTGTTGGAAGTTGATAGGATCATCTTCCCCTAAGCCTACACCATCTTCATGTTCTTGGAGAAAGACGATATAATCATCTGGAATCGCACTTCTCCTTTCTCTAGTGGATCTCCTTAATGGCACTTCTTGAGGTTGTTGAGTTTGCTCTATAGGTGCTGCATGGGGAACCTCATTGTTGTCTTGTTCCGGAGTTGCGTCTTGAACAATGGTAGGTATTACAGCCTGGTCATTGACAATAACAATATTAGGAAGAGAAACGAAATTTTCTTCCTCAAAGACAACACTCCTTACTTTATCTTCTCCCCCAAACTCGACATCCTCAAGGAATCTCGCATTTCCCGTCTCAAAGAAGGACCTAGTAGTGGGATTGTAAAACTTGAAGCCCCGAGAGCGTTCAGCGTATCCAACAAAATAGCAACTAACCGTTCTTGAGTCCAGTTTCTTTTCATTTGGCCTATAAGGCCTTGCCTTAGCTGGAAAACCCTAAACATGTAAATGCCTAATGCTAGGTCTTTTTCTTGTCCATAGTTCATAAGGGGTTTTGGTTACTGCTTTGCTTAGAACCCTGTTAAGGATGTAAACTGCAGTCTTTAATGCTTCTCCCCAAAGTGATTCAGGCAAAGAAGAATGATTAATCATGCTTCTCACCATGTCTTTAAGAGTTATGTTTCGTCTCTCAGCAACACCATTCATGCTAGGTTTTCCTGGCATTGTGTATTGCGGGACGATTCCACATTCTTTTAGGAAGATAGCGAATGGTCCTGGACGTTGTTCACCTGGTCCATCATATCTACCATAGTATTTGCCACCACGATATGATTTGACAGCTT
Organism: Morus notabilis; assembly: GCF_000414095.1. Classification (NCBI taxonomy): domain Eukaryota; kingdom Viridiplantae; phylum Streptophyta; class Magnoliopsida; order Rosales; family Moraceae; genus Morus; species Morus notabilis. The sequence continues at coordinate 131,993 of NW_010361110.1, read as the reverse complement.
TAATTTTCTTGCCTAGTTGAAGTTCAACTTCGGCTTTAAATTCCTTGAAAACGTCCAGTGACTGTAACTTCTCATGTATTAAGTATAGGTAACTGTATCTTGAATAATCGTCTATGAACGTAATGAAGTATTGTTGACCATTCCATGAAGCTGTAGGGAATGGTCCACATATATTTGTATGAATGAGTTCTAAGATGTCTGTAGCCCTGTCGGCACCTAATTTCTTTGTGTTTGTTTGTTTTCCATTGATGCACTCAACACAGACTTGAAAGTCTGTCAAATCTAGGGGAACAAGAATTCCATCACTCACAAGCCTCTGAATTCTCAGTTTAGAGATATGACCTAAACGCTTGTGCCATAAGGTGGCAGAATTCTCATTTAATTTTCGTTTTGTACCTCGTGCACTAGTGTGCAAAATTTCATTATCTGAAGTAACAGTATCAAGCATATAAAGATTATCAATTAAGGAACCCGTACCAACAACATTTGAATTATGAGAAAGACTAACTTTATTATTTCTGAAGGAACAAGAATAACCGGATTTGTCCAAACTAGAAAAAGGAACCAAATTCCGTCTAAATGACGGTGCAACAAAAGTCTCAATCAAATCCAAATAGACACCAGTATTTAATAATAATCTAAATGTTCCGATAGCTTACACTGGAACTTTCTTGTCATCGCCCACAAAGATGAATCTTTCAGCATCATTTGGTGGTCGGCTCCACAGGCAACCGTGCATAAACATACTAATGTGAGTAGTAGCACTAGAATCTACCCACCAAGTATCCTTAGGTACAGAAGCTAAATTAACTTCAGAACAAACTAAAGTGAGAAGCTTACCATTCTTTACACTTTCTGCAGTATCCATAGCTCTCTTTTTGTTCTTATTCTGAGAGGTCGATGCCAAATGAGCATTTTCAGTCTTATATTGCTCAATTTCTTTGAGAAACTTCTTGGCATTAGTGCTCTCAGTAATAGGGCCCCAAAACGCTTCCGGAATGGAGTGTTCCATGATCATTAGACTCATGCGGTTAGAGCGGTCCCATTTCTCAATTTTATCCATGTTCAGATTTTTCATAGTAGCAGTGGGACGCTCTGTCCTGAGCGCAAGGTCTAAATCCATACATCTGAGAACGATTTTCACGTTCTCTTTCCAAATCTTAAAATTCATCCCATTCAGCATTGGGATCATACTTATTTGGCTAGAAACATTAGCAGCAGTAGCAGAAACTAAATAGAGAACAAAGTAAAACAACATACAATCAACATTCATGTCATACATAAGCATAATCAAACCATATAATGCATACATGACATAAACAAATAACTCGAAGCAAGGTGGTGGGCCTATTTAAAGATACCTAGCACAACACTGATATTTAGTCTTTGGAGAAAAAATATCAGCTTGTAAGTGGTACTCTCCGCGCAGTTATCAAATATTGACAATAAATCCTGTCAAACAATAGCCTTCCTTTGGGCTGACTATTGCTCACATGGAGAGCTTAATAATTGTCACATATTTATTACCACAGGTATACCCATTATTCGGCCAAATAATAACCTTTCTTTAGGTCGATCATTATTCGCATAAATAATAAGTATACTCATCTTTATATTTTAAAATAAATCAACATCTACAACAGAGGTTACTTTGGCAACAATATTATTTCAATCAATTTATTTCAAAATACAAGACAATTAAGTGCAATAATCAAATAAAATAAAATAAAGAACTGGAATTTCATTTTATTCAATTGAATCCTTAATTAAGTTGCATTTAATTTCTTAATGGGTTAAAAAAAATGCCCAAAATCTCCAAAATTGGGTTTAAAACAAACCCATAATTGCCAACAAAATTAGCAATTTTCTTCTTTATGCCGCAGGTAATAACCTGCGGCCTTTACTTCAATTGCACAGGCCCAATCAGGCATGTGTTTCCTCATTCTGTCACGGGCCCAAAATGGGCTGTTTCCTTTTTTTTTTGGCAGTTCTGGGCCGAAGCCCAGAACTGAAGAACCCTATGGTAACAAATGCGACCCTTCCCAGATGTGGCGGCCCCCAGCTGCCACAGCACACAGCCGTGGTGGTACGTTGCTGTTCTGTTGCCGGCGCAGCCAGAGGGCTGCGTCCGGTCGTCCATAGTGCTAGCGGCGGCAGATGGGGCCACCGGCCATGACGAAGTTCCCTTCTTTTTTTTTATGCGGCGGTCATGGCCGCCGTTGTTCCTCACCCCGCCGCAGCCAGCAGGAAGCGGCTTCTCCGTCGGCGCGGCCCAATGGCCGCGCCCTTGTTTTCTCAACGCAGGCGGCCAAGGTTGCTGCCGGCCACAATCCTTCTCCGTTTCGGAGAAGACAACGAAGAAAGAGAAAAAAAAAATTTCCAGAAAAAAGGAAAAACTTACTTTAATTAATTCTTTTACCAAATTTCCTTAATCCTCAAATTTTCAGAAAATCAATTTTGTGAATAACATTTAATCCGAAAATTATTCAACAAATATTGATCAAAATCAATCACCAAGAATTCATATGATTATTTATATACATGCTTTTCTTAACAAAATAAAGCATATCTGAAATTCCATAAACAAAAGAAAAATCATATGAATCAATCAACATAATATTCAGCCAGAGATATTAGAGATAAAAATTCTCTCAATAATTTAATGTGATGATCGCTCTGATACCACTTGTTGGATCTTTCAATCCTAGTTTCACATTTCAGGAATCATCACACCAAATTACTAAGAAAATAAGTTAGAACTCTGACCTGTTTCCATTGATGCAGCCTTTAGATCTCTGGTAGAATTCTCTAAGACAATGAGCACGACGGTTATTGCATTCCTCAGTCAAATCTCCTTAGTTCCTTAATGGGGTGTTTTCTCTCTAGATGGAGAAGAATGAAAACTGCTTTATGATTTGACATATTAGAGACCATAACTTAAGTTTATTTATATATTGCCCCATTAGGCTCTCATTAAACCTAATTGGGTCAATACTGAGTATCCACCCATTAAACCTATACTCTATTAGGAGACTAATTAAACTTTTCATAATTAGATCACTTAAATTAACCTAAATAATTAAATAACTTAATATAATTATTAAATAAATATGTGGCCCACAATATAAAAAACTCACATTTCCTAACATTGCAAACGTCGATCGAAGACTATCAGAGAGCGTGATACTTTATAGTTGTCGATGTCGTGTATCGGAAGCGACAACTCTTTTGATCTCTCTCAGTCTAATGTCGGTGACGGTTTCTCTAACTGATGCTACTGCAATGTTTTCCCAGTCGTGGGAAGGGCTAACGCTGTGGAGGTCATAAGTAGGAGAAGGATCTTTCTAGGGGTTTGAATTAATTTGGAGAAAAGTATTCTTGATTATTCAGTAATTATTTATTCATCAATGGTCACCAATTAATAATGGTAATTCATTGACTCACATTTTTACCCAATAAATTAATTAATGAAGCATACTTTTGTCTTTTTAGGTTTATTATTAATTAAAAGCAGTGAATTATTCAATATATTTTTAAAATACTGTGATCATTTATCTAACTAAGTAAAAAAATAAAATTAGGAAAATAACTTTTTAATTTTAATTTTATTTGAAAAAATTCTTAATTCCATGATGAGAAAG
>NW_010361110.1:115607-128332 GCF_000414095.1 Morus notabilis | reverse complement strand
AGGGAGATAAAACTGACCAGAAATGAGGAGGCGTTGATGGTGAGGGGAGAGATCTTGGGTTTGTCGGCAACTAGGCGGCGACGACGGCAATCCGCGGTGGCAACAGCGACAATCGAAGGCGGCGGAAGCCAAAATCGGAGCCTACGACGCTGAGAATCAGCGGCTAGAGAGAGAAGGAGCGAGAGAGAGGAAGAAAGGCGGAGGAATTTCTGGCAGCGATGCGGAGATGGCGAACTGTTTCTGAAGAATGGGAAGAATGGCTTTTTCGGGAGAATGAATGTGAAGAAATAAAAAAAATTTGCTTTTTTTTCGTTTTTCTTTCTTCTCAGAAAGTTATTTTGCAAATAAAAATTTTTGAATTGTCATTTTATGAATAAAGCTTTTCTATTAGATTATTTTTACAAAGGCCTCTACTTATACCCTTCTCTGAGGGTTTTTTCGTGGGGGTGGGGGACGGGTGCGGGGCTTCGCACGTTTCTCTTTCTCTTTTACCTAAAGAAACGTTTTTTTTTTTCTTTTTTGTTCTCGCTTCTTTTTTCTTTTTACAATACATTTTTTCCCTTCTCAAATGTGACCTTTATAAATATTTTTTTTCTCTAAATATTCATTAAAATAATTTTTTCTCATATATGTCCTAATCAAAATCTTTTTTTAATGAAATGACCCTGTTAAATTTTTTTTTTACTATATACACCAAATAAATAATCTTTAATATCTTATTCTCAAACACGTCTTTACGGAAACATTTTATCTGCAATTTTTTTAAATAAATTTCTTTTATATGTACTATTAAATAATTTTTTTGCCTAATTTATCCCATTAAAATTTTTTTTCATTTAATGTTGCTCTATTTAATATTTTTTATACTGGATCTATTTATAAGAAAAAAAATGATAAAATGCATAAAGTAAAATTTTTCAAAAAAAGGGACCTCAATAGTCAATAATAAGAAAAAAGCAAAAAAAAAAAAAAAAAAAAATGGAAAAATAAAAAAAATAAAAAATTTTGAATACGCATACACCGAACGCGTGTTTCAGATAGGTTTACAAAAAGCTCCTGCATTAGCCATTTTTCTCAACGGCTAAAAAATTGACGTGAATCTTTTGTCGTCAACATGGTATGAAAGAAGAATGTATAGTTGTAAATGTAATCCAAATTGGAACAGTAGTATGGTCGAATACCATTCCTGAGACATTTTGACATATAATATTGTGACAAACCTCTAAGTGACTATCATTGTAGTTGAAATTAATTTGTATTTATTAGAATTTCTTAAAATTTTGCGAAACATTGTTTTTTAAAGACTCTTATAGTGGGCATAAATTACGAATTTACTTTCTTGCTTCAAATATTCATACCTTAACATATCCGTTTTTTTAAAACATATAGATATATCCATATGTATATACTTAATGCTTAAGACTTACTTACTTACAGTCATAATCCATAAAACCATTTAACATATAGTTTCAGAATCATAATTAGCAAAACTATTATAACAAAAAACTGATTGCGAAAATAATTACGAGCGGTATCCATTCTCCGATCTCCACATCGTTCGTCCATTTGCCATCAGTCCATCAAGTATTAGGTACAGGTTGCTTACCTACACTATAAATATTCTATGATGAGTTTTCGCTCAGCAAGTATAAACTATCTCTCACAAAATAACTGTAAGTTCACATGAATAAATATGCATGAGCCAATTATGCTTAATTATGATCATGTCTTATTAAATTCTTATTATCTGATCTTATCTTACTTACTGATGGGCCCGAGTGCTCGTATCACTTGAGCGCAATCATCAGGACGTGAGGGCTTGTAAGGTCCCCAACGACACCGTGATTATAAACTGTACAGAATGCCTCCCTCTTAGAGAACTTTATTTTCTTTCTTCTCCCTTGTGGAGCCTAAATTACCTCCCTCTCAGAGGCTCGTACGACACTCAACTGAGATTATTCTTATAAGTTCCACTTGACTTATTAAGGTGTATGCAATATGGCATGACATCGCATAAAGCAATATGGTATCCATTCTCCGATCTCCACATCGTTCGTCCATTCGCCATTAGTCTATCAAGTATTAGGTACAGGTTGCTTACCTACAGTATAAATATTCTATGATGAGTTTTCGCTCAGCAAGTATAAACTATCTCTCGCAAAATAACTGTAAGTTCACATGAATAAATATGCATGAGCCAATTATGCTTAATTATGATCATGTCTTATTAAATTCTTATTATCTTATCTTATCTTACTTACTAATGGGCCCGAGTGCTCGTACCACTTGAGCGCAATCATCGGGACGTGAGCGCTTGTAAGGTCCCCAACGACACCGTGATTATAAACTGAATAGAATGCCTCCCTCTTAGAGAACTTTATTTTTTTTTCTTCTCCCTTGCGGAGCCTAAATTACCTCCCTCTCAGAGGCTCGTACGACACTCAACTGAGATTATTCTTATAAGTTCCACTTGACTTATTAAGGTGTATGCAATATGGCATGACATCGCATAAAGTAATATGGTATCCATTCTCCAATCTCCACATCGTTCGTCCATTCGCCATCAGTCTATCAAGTATTAGGTACAGGTTGCTTACCTACAGTATAAATATTCTATGATGAGTTTTTGCTCAGCAAGTATAAACTATCTCTCGCAAAATAACTGTAAGTTCACATGAATAAATGTGCATGAGCCAATTATGCTTAATTATGATCATGTCTTATTAAATTCTTATTATCTTATCTTATCTTACTTACTGATGGGCCCGAGTGCTCGTACTACTTGAGCGCAATCATCGGGACATGAGGGTTTGCAAGGTCCCCAACGACACTGTGATTATAAACTGAACCGAATGCCTCCCTCTTAGAGAACTTTATTTTTTTTTCTTCTACCTTGCGGAGCTTGAATTACCTCCCTCTCAAAGGCTGGTACGGTACTCAACTGAGATTATTCTTATAAGTTCCACTTGACTTATTAAGGTGTATGCAATATGGCATGACATCGCATAAAGCATAAACATGCATATATAACATGTGTAACTTTTTCTTTAAAATCTATTCATACTGTAGGTGAGATTCCTACTTACCTGATTTACAGAGCTGGAATTCACTTTTCGCCAAACAACCTATTCTCTTATTCGCGTACTTCTGAAAATGAACACCCATTGAGAGTGTGAGATTTACTATCGTTTGCTATTCTATTTTAGTAGCTTATGAAGGAAATCTAACCCTTTATTTAAGGAATGTATTCATTTCCTTTACTGAAAGATAATTTACTATGATGATCAATTTATTAAATCCTCAAAATCTAATTTTTCTTAATTGTCCTTAACATACATATGTCTAGATTGAAATCAATTATCCAATCTAGTAACCTATTCTCCTTAATTTTCCTTATTGGACTTGTTCTATCACTAAGGCCCAATTTGACTTAGAAACTTAGTAGCGGCGTTCTAAACTCTAAGACCGTTGAAATTTAGACTTAAGCGGGGTCTCTTGAATTAATGTGGGCGTTGGACCCATATCTAATCTCCATAATTCTAAGCACCTAACCATTTGGCTCATAAGTTTCCGTTCAGATGTTTTTGCTCGAAAACTGTTAAGGTTTTAAAAGAAACTATCATTCAAATTTTTTTTATAAAACTGATTACTCACTTATCTAGTTACAAGTACTAAAATCTCATTATAAAATCTCTTTCGAATACCGACTTTTGAAGCTATTCCACAAGTCATTTTACGTTTGTAAACCACCGTGAAACTATGTTGTAGAAACCCTTTTTTTTGAAATCTTTCTTCATGATTGTTCTTCGTTAAAGCGAGGTCTAAAACCATAGTATTTTACTGAAATCATATCTTGGGTTCTTTGATAAGCTTTTGTTAAAAACTAAAACTGTTTCAGTTTTGTCCAATTAAAACTATACAGTTTCAAAAATCTACATTTTACTATATCTTAGAGTCGGATTTTAGAAATATGTTCTTTATGGGAAATTCTTCATCCCGTCGGGATCTAAAATTATCATTTTCAGAGAAAGCTGAGATTCGGCCTCTAAAGGACCCGTTTGGTAGCCATAGTGGCTGCTAGTGCTGGAACTTTAGACGGGCCGCCTGCGACCGCCCGAAAAGCCCGAGTTTTTGCCCGAGCCCGAGCCCGAGCCGCCCGAGAAATTTGGGCCGCCCGCCCGAGCCCGAATTTCACCTTGAACGGGCCGCGGGCTTGTATTAGGCGGCCCGAGCCCGCCCGAATTGCGGCGGCCCGAGCCCGCCCGAATTGCCCGAATTATTTAAACCTTTTTTTTAATATTAAGTTGTTTTGTGTTAAAATTTATATATATATATATATATATTACAATTTGAAATTTGAAATGAACACACGAACTATATAAAAAAATTCTTTCTTTATTAATTTTTAAATTTATAATTTATGATTACCTCATTAAAAACTTTACCAAGAAAAACCCAATTGGGATAAAAACTTGGCAAGGAAAAAAGAGTGCAATCATATTGTGACGAATTACAAATTTTATAAACTTACAAAGTTATACAATTACAAATACAATGTCAAAGGTAAATACATATTTACAAATTACAAATTTACAATTTAATTTAAAGCTAAAGGATCGTCTTCAAAATTAAATGTTAATCGATTAAATTCATCGATCCATTATTAGCTTGCCGGTGAAATTGTATCTTATAAATGTTGATCGGCCCGATCCCAATCCTTAATGCAAACCAAGGCTTTAATCAACATTGAGTGACTGGTCTTTTAAAATAGAGATCATCAAATAGCGATGAAGTTATTAAACCAAACCAATCATTGAGTGACTTTTGATAAATTATCAATTTACTTTGGTATGCAAGTAGAAAGTTATTTTGATATAGAGTCACAAAGAGAGTGAAGAAAGTTGAAGAAAAAAGAGGATAATTAAGAGGATGAGGAGAGATTGTGAACAGAAAAATAGATAAAGATAGAAAGAAGAGTGATATAGAATAGAAAAACACGAGTATCTATAAGAACAAAACCGGCATTATATAGAAACAACACTTTTTAAAAATAAAAAACAATAAAAACGTGATGGCAATGTGTTTCTTTCCTTGTGTATATTGTTTTTTGAGGAATCATTTTATCATGTGATTGATTATAAAAAAGGGTCAAGAATGTGAAAACTGAAATATTAAACTGCTAAAATAGGAATTTGCTCTTTCTATTAAGGAATTGTGTGTTTACCTTAATTAAAAAGTTAAAAATTTAAATAACAAATATGGACATTGGGTCTAGTGGTATGATTCTTGCTTTAGGTGTGAGAGGTCCCGAGTTCGATTCTCGAAATGCCCCAATTTGTAGCAACTAAAATTTTCGGGCGGTTTTGGGCAAATCAGGCAACTCGGGCTTCGGGCAAATTTCGGGTTTTCGGGCTTATTTTCGGGTCGGGCAATTTGGGCGGGTTGGGCATGGTCGGAAAATTCAAAAAAATTCTGGCAGACGGCGGTATAGGGCGGTTAGACAGCAGCGGGCAAGAGAGTTAGTGTCAAATTCGAGCTGCCCGAGCCCGAACCCGAAAATCTAGCTTGGACGGGCGGGAGATGGGCTTGCCTGCCCGAGCCCGAAAAAATTCGGGCTTCGGGCAGCCCGCCGACCCGAACTTCCAACACTGGTGGCTGCCCTTTTTTTTTTTTTTTTTTTTTTTTTTTTTTTTTTTTTTTTGAAATTGTTTTGGACAACATTGAGACCTTTTTGAAAATGACTTAAAACTTGCATTTAGAGTTAAAACTGAGTTTTGTCACAGTCACAGAAAAACGTTCAAAACATCGAGAACTATAAGTTCTAATTTAGAATAACTGAAAAATCTCGCTCTAGGATCCTCATTTTGGCGTTCAAAGTAACTAGAAAATTTTACCTCTAACCCAAAATAAGCAAACTTAAACTAAGCATAAACATACCACATAATACTAATCAAACTAACCTCAAAATAACAAAATCAACATAAAACTCACACACCCTTATTACAACCATAGCCTCAAAGGAACCACAAATTACATCCATAATTTCAAGCTTAAGATTAGCTAGAAAAATAATGAAGGAGAGTTTAAGAAATTACCCTTTAAGAGCTCTTTCTTAAAAACCTTTGAAATCCTCCTATTCTCTTTCAATTTAAACTAGGATTTGTGGTGAGATATATGAAAACTTTTGAGTGTATGTGAGGTAAGGCGAAGGCTCGGTTTTGGTGAGGGAAAAGTTTAGAAAACTTGAAAGTTAAAGCTTTGTAGAACCGGTTTTGGATATGGAGAAAGAGGTAAGATAAAGCAAAACGTGAGGCTTAGATTACATTGGTTCTATTTATAAATAATTAGATAATTATATTTAACACTTAGTTTACTCACTTAATTAACTAAATATGGGTTCAATTCTTTTAAACATAGCCGGCCAAATGAAGGAAAGGAGAGGGAAAAAAAATATCATGATTACTCTTCATCTATCCCATCAAATCACATCTCATCCAACCAAATCTTAACCTACTATTATACTTTTGTCTCATCTCTTAAGTTTCTCTTAAAACAGATAAAAATTATATAGACTGTAAGGAAGTAACTTAGCTGACAGGAAGTTTCAGTTTCTGACGGTTCTTTTTCTACTAGTTTAATATTAATCCCCGACTACTTTGATATCACATTAAATTCTTACTCGCGCAATATTTCGAACTGTTTCAAGTCTTAAAATTTATTCTAGACAAAACAAATTCTAAACTTAAATTTTTTACATTATATCCCGGGAATGACATTGTTTCTGACGGTGTCAACTCCCGAGCTCACATTGTACCCTTCTACTATAGGTATTTTTCTTGTGACTTCAACCTAGCTGTCTGGCAATTAAAAATCTTTTTTCTTCTTTTAAAATGTCAGAGCGTTTTTTTATATGCTGCTAACATCATGAAATGCTTAGAGGTTTTTGAAATTAAGATTCTCAAACTATATATGTACTGAAAATTCTTCCACCTTAAATTATGGTGAGAATTTATCGATCGAATTTACTTGATCGTAAAACATGAACGTAGCATGAAATCTGCTACAGAATTTAGGAATACAAATGTTAATTTCATAAATCCTTCAGTTACAAAATATAACAGAATATTTTCTAGAAAAATCCTTGACTTAAATACATAAATCGTATTATTTATTATCTGAAATTTTCTCAGTCATTACAATATAATCTTATTAGTCATCTTGTAAAAATCTTTAGAAATATAAAAAATTAGTATGGTTATAATAATAATCATTTCATTATGTCCTATCCTATCCTATCCTACTTATATAAAAGAGTGCATGTTTGTTTACTGCACTGTTTGTTTTTGGTTGTCTAATTCGCACAGTTTTGGTGCACTTTTTTTTTTGCCCTTTTTTCCTTAGTTTCTTTTGCCTTTTTTTTTTTTTTCTCCATTTGTCCATCTCTTAGAACTGATTGAATCTTTGTTTCTTTTTAACTTCAATACTTTGGTGCTTTACTTTTTTTTTTTCCTTTTTTAATGCCTTACCTTTTTTTTTTTCTTTCTCTCTTTTGTTGCTTTACTTTCTTTTCCTTTATTTCCTTTTGACTTTATTTATTTACCATAGTATGACTTTTAATATTCTCCTGTCTTTTTCCTTTCTATTCGTCTTTTATTTTATCTCTATTTCAACTTTATTGCTTCATTTTATAGATTTTTTAAACCTCTAATATCAATTATATCCGTAAAATATTCGTCTTTTAATATGATCAATTGTCACTTCTATTGTGATTTGTTTCTCTCATACCTTTCATGATCAAATTTTTACGTGTGTGGTGTGTCTGTGTTTGTGTTTTTTAGTTTCTCTAAATTAAAGAACTAAATTAAGACTTTACTCGATTGCTAAACTATTATATTATTTTGACTTCTTAATTAATAAACTATACTTTTTTTATAAAGAATTAATAAACTATATGTAATAAAAAATCAAACACAATAATGGCATGTGAAAGATAAAGCAAAAAAAGAAAAAAGAAAAAAGAAACGTATATGTAATAAAAAATCAAATTGTATCCCAGTCCAACTTATTATTTTTTTCTTTTAGAATATTTTTTTGGAACTACATGTTTCTTTTACCATTTTATTACTCATAAAATCCTAACCTATTATACTTGTGCTACACTTTGTCTAAAATAGTTAATTTATTAATTGACAGATCAAAACTGTACATTTAAAAAATTTCTAGATGATCAAACCTCTAAAGTTAAATGGCAGCGGCCAAAATAAAACAAATACATATCTTTAAAAGTTGTTTAAACAAATAACCTTTTTTCTTTTTGAATTTCGAAATGAAATTTTTCTCCTATTCATTTTTTATTCATAACCTACATGATAAAAACTTCAATTACAAATTAATTACGTGCAATAATCTCAACTAGTAACAATGACGTATCTCAACTAGTATTGTAAAAAGTGACAATTATTATAATAGTTACTATGTAATGACGTTACTCTTGAAATCTGGAGAATAGTTTTTTTTTTGGATGTGAAACTTTTCTCACATTTTCTTTCCTCTCTTTCCCAACCGCTCTACAATACATTCTTTTTTTTTTTCCTTTCTCAATATGACCCACATCAGTTTTCTTTTTCTCTAATTGTCCCATTAAAATAATTTCTTCTCATACATGTCTTAATCAAAACGATTTTTGCGAAATGACTCTCTTAATTACTTTTTTTCTATATATACCCAATAAATAATCTTTAATATTTTGTTCTTAAATGTGTCTTTACGAAAACATTTTATCCGCGAATTTTCAAATAAATTTCTTTTATATGTATCACTAAATAATTTTTTGTCTAATTCGACTTATTAAAAACTTTTTTCTTTTAATGTTACTTTATTTAATATTTTTTCTATTGAATTTAACTTTTAAGAAAACAAAAATAAAAAACATAAACTATTTTTGTTCCCTCTAAACTTTTGGGTCTAATCAATTATTATCATTCTTGTTTGCTTGGAAATTTCACATCAATAATATGAGACTATCTTTGGTAGGCCGTCTTATTAGTAGGATCAGTTTTCTGATTATTGTTAAATGAGATTGAAAAGTATGCAGAATAGACAGTATCTGATGTAGATCTTATGGATGAAAATAGCTGAAAAAATGAAATTACTAGTAGTTTTATTTTTCTAGTCTTACGGAAGAAACTCCCCAATAATATTAATTTATGATAATTTTCTTCTTATTATTTGTTTTACCAATTAAGATCAATTGCAAGTATTGCCATTATTTTGTCTTGGAAAATAATTTTCCTGTCGAAAGTTGCTTGGTCTAGACTCTAGGTGCTACTGGAAGCAGAATATATTAGTGGTATTTAGAGGTAGGGAATAAGGAAAATCTGCAATTAGTGTCCAATTAGATGTTGTAATAAGAAATGCCAAAAAAAAAAAGGGAACGTTTCATTTCACTGAAACAAGACTTGAGAATTAAGTCCAATTCTTTAAGTATGCCACTACAAGAAAAAGGGCTTTTCGTAGCGGTTAGTTATAATGTTTTTCAAAAAACGTTACTGCTTTAGTCTATAATAGCGTTTATAAAAAGTTATAATATATATATACATATATATTAAAATTTGTTGACATTTTGACTGATTTGTTTTATATATATTTAAAAATATATAAATGTACAGATTACAATTACATTGGGCGGGCATTGGAAATAAATTTTCCAATTTTCCCGCTCGCTCCCTCCCTTCGTTTTTTTTTTGCTCTGAAATGCGCGCAAGATACGAGAACCAAGGAAAGGAAAAAAAAACAAAAGAAACCTCTCATTCTCCCACACTGTCGAAGAGTCATTTGGCCGGCCAAGGAAACAACCTCATTCTCCCATACGGTATTGTGATCACTTTCCTCAAAATTCCCTAAGTTTCCCTAAGTTATTTTCGATTTTCGGTAGATATATATATATATATATATTAAAAAAACATGAAATATTTTAGCGGATTTGGAAAGTAGTTTCCCCCCAAATTTTCATTTTACTTGCAAATGTTTTGTAAGCTTTCAGATCAAAATTAAAATTTACCACCGTATGAGAGAAAGTAGAATGCGGGTAAGTTGTGGAACTGAGAGAGAAGAGCTTTCGAAGCAAAATCTACAAGTGGGATACGACCATAAACCATTCTCAGAGCACAGCTCAGCTATCCTCTAGAAATCAGCCCCACAAACGAACATCACACATTCCACCACCAACTGCCATCTTCCCATCTCTCTCTCTCTCTCTTCCCAAATTCTCTTCTACGCTTATTCATCAGCGTTAAAAGGGAGAGAAAAAAGTGAGAGACTCACGACGGAAGAAGAAATGCGCCGCCGTCGATTCTGACCACCTATGGCCAACCCATAGTGATCCGAGATCAAATCCAAGAAGCCCATGAGCTGATCTACAAAACCCCCATCACCACACCGCCCGATTCCCTACCGATCGGCCAGAATTTTAGTTTGAAATTCCCGGCCACCGCACCTTCCAACGCAACGGAAGAAGAAATGCGCCGCCATCGATTTTGACCACCTCTGGCCAACCTACAGTGATCCGAGATCAAATCCAAGAAGCCCATGAGCTGATCTACAAAACCCCCATCACCACGCCGCCCGATTCCCCGCCGATCGGTCGGAATTTCAGTTTGAAATTCCTGGCCACCGCACCTTCCAACGCAGTTTCCGGTGCCTTCTGACGTCTAATCCTCCGGAAAGTGCTTTCTTTGGACTCCTCTCATCGAGCTGAACAAATCCATACCAATTTTGCTGCCATTAGTCGCCGGAATAGTTTCGACCACCTTCGGAATAGTTTCTGAAGTTGAACGCCATTTGTTACTTCATTTGCCAGATTCACTTGTGTAAAAGGTAATTCATCCTTTCTCTTGGAATTTCATTCAAATTTCTTGTTTGTTTGTTTGTTTGTTTAAGTTTTGAACAAACTCTAATGTGATTCACAATTAATTGATTTAGTCAGAAAAGTATTTTTTTAGGTTTTAAATTAGAGATAATTGTTACGGTTAATGTTAAATTTTGTAGCTTACAACAACTACTACATTACAATCTACATTGATGTGACAATTTTGACACCGCATGCCATTGCCATTTGCCATTTCTTACAGGTTTCTGAAAATATGCTGCTTTTGGTAATCTTGATTCTTGTTCCTGTAATGGGAAACGACTGATTTTTGTTTGTCTTTGAAATTCTTTAGTTGTAGAAGAAAACCACATCTGTGATATGCTCAAAGACACCAAGTTATGTTATGTTTCTTTGGGGGCTTTTTCACTCTATTGGTTCTGTAAGTTTATTCCACCGTTTGGTACCTCTTCAACCATAGTATTATTGTGGTGCTTATAACTGGTTTTGGGAATTCCTGTTATTTGTCATTATACTTGTATAAGGTTGCGAGAACTATTCATGTTCAATCCTGGATGCTAAAATTGCTGTGGATGTTGTACTACGACTTAAGGTAAATTCATTAATTCACATCTCGCAAGAATTTCAAAAATTATTTCGAAATGAAGCTAAATGATGGTCCTTGTTTGTAAAATTGTGATTTACTGTGCAGTTGGTACAATGTTGCATGTAATTGTTTTACTTTGTTGTAAAACTACTTGAGCTCCAATTTTCTGCTCATATTGTTTGACAAAAATCTTGGCAATGATAGGGAAGCACTAACTTAGAGGCTATTCTGATCATAAAGAAGCCTTGGCGAACCCTAAAAGATTTATTTTTAAGTGAAGGGTGGGTTATGTAGAATTTATTTCTTATGTTCTATTTTCATGTTGCAATTGAACTTGCAGTTAGTCTCGTGTTTATTACAAGACGCATATACCTTTTCTAGATTGATAATTTAATTCTTTTATATTTATAAAATAGGCTTTACATTTATAAAAAAAAAATATATATATATATATGTACGTATGTATATGTAGATAGCTTTAAGTACTTTGGAAGCTAGGCGACATTTGGTAGAAAGTGCTCTATCTTTAAATTTCTTGATTGGACTAGAGTTCTATATTAATTGATGGTGGTCCATTCTTGCTAATATACTTAGATGAGAGAAAAGGTTCAGAAGATAATAGGTCATGACATAAACTGCTTTGTTAACCGACAGTTGATTTACAATTTTCCAGAGGAGCTCTTTGCAGATACTGGAATACTTGCAATTGAACATGCTGATTTTGCATAATTTCAATGACCATTGTTTTTTTAGTCGTAATACAAGTCCTTTATGTAGTACTCTGCTTATGCTTATTTGTTTTAATCCAGGGAGTGCTAAGAATGTCTACTACTGGGAAAAGGAAGTTATGTAAAAAGGGATTTGCAATTGAAGATAAAGACCGGCAATTAGTTCTTGACTCACCAGCAAGGAATACTAGAAGCTATGCAAAACTTTGAAGGGGTATGAAAACCCTCTACTTAGTACCAATTTGTTTTAAGCATACCATTATATGTAGACTACATGCTCATATACTTAAAAGTATTTAGGTGTAGCCGTGAAGTATCTATAATCTTTAGTGTAGTTTCTCAATGATTTTGACATAGCTTCTCAAAGGTTAGTATTCTTTTATCTCTGACTCTCATGATTGTATGTCCATTACTGAAAATGTGACATACTTTGGACATTAGAATTTTAATTGTGCTGTTACTTGGCAATCAAGATGAAATTTGTTTTGCTGGACTAATTTTGTGACAGGTCAATAGTTGCTTTGCT
>NW_010361110.1:111062-115334 GCF_000414095.1 Morus notabilis | reverse complement strand
CTCGTGGAATTTGACTTGGGAAATCATTTCAGTGGGGTATTATTTGAGAAATTGATGGGTTGAAACGATGTAATATAACTAAAGATTTTGGAGTTATTCAATTATAGATGATAGATAAATTAATGCAATCCCACATTGATTTTGGGCAGAAAATGCGTCTTTGAAATCATTAATGGAGTCTTGAAATCTCTTCTTCTGTCACCTTTCTCATATGAGAATATTTTATGGCTATGTTTCTAAACCTATTTTACTTTTCTAATTATACAGGTTTAACAGTGGAGATGACTTTTTTGCTGAAGCATTTTGTCAAGATGGAAAGATTTACTTCACCATTGCACTTAGACATTTTGGAGATGACTTCTCTGTTTTCTTTACTTGTTTTGAATGTTAAGGTTTTGGACACTGTATTAATTATGTTGTAGACGTAATTTTATTGACAGCTTGGTAGATACTGATAACAATTGATATGTTGAATGTTTTTATGTTTTAATTTGAATGTTCCTATTTAGATATATCACATATCTCGAAATTACCATTTATTTGAATGAATTCAAAATGATATCAATAATAATTTTAAAAAGTTACAACAGTATGAACATAACGAGGAAAAAAAGTTATTAATCTGTATCGTAGCTATACTAAAGAGCTGTAAGAGGATGAAAATAACTTTTCTTACACGCTATAATACTTCAATTCTATAGCGCTTTTTATAATTCTCTTGAAACGCTATGTTTTTTTAGGACCTATAATAGCGCCCGCTGTCCTAGCGCTCTAAAAAGCGTTATTGATAGTGATTAATAGCGTTTTTCGTCAGTTACGAAAGGCCTTTTATGGTGTAGTGTGCATTGTATTTAATTGAAAATAATTTATGTACCTGTGGTGTTATGCATATATATATACTTATATATATATATTTAGAGTATTTTACACATTTGTCCTTTAAATTTATATAGTTTTAGCAATTTATTTTTTGAATTTTTAATTTTGATAAGTTATCTCCTCACTCGTAAAGTTATCGTAAAATATCCCATTTTGATGATAATTGTGCAACTTAGTATAAAAAACATACGTTCGACGAAAAATTACAACATTCTAATTTGAATGTAACATAAATCCTTCAATTTCTCCACTTTTAGTCCCTTAAATATAATAAAAAATTTAAACAAATTTAGTAAAATAAGACACATTGCAACAATTTTACAAATCTAAGCAATTATTTGTTACTACGATAAGTTAAGAGGTAAATCTACTAAAAACCCATTTATTTCTCCTGGAAAGTTATGGTTGATGATTTAAAAGAAATCCAATTCTTTTACACATAAATAAACGTGTGAAATGCGTATTGATAATACTTAGACATGCACACTGAATCTAGAATGGCAAGACCTCGATTTTTTGAAAATAAGGCGTCTAAACATTATATTTATTATATAGCAGAGTAACTCAAATTCTAATTTTTATGTACTGATGTGATATGTAAGTTGTCATCTTTTTATTAGTAAATGTAATCTCTTATCATGAATTGACGTGACAATGTTTTAAATAACTACCAATATAAAAATAGTAACCCATAAGATGTGATATACAAATATTGAGATTTAAGTTGGTCTCCTTAACATTGTTTTATGTAGTATAAATAGATAGTATAAATATGTGTATATGCATTATAGTATGGATGAGTTTTCAATGGTCATTTTCTATTAGTGATTACCCATTAAATATAGAAATTTATTGAAGTGGTGGTGATAAGAATTCAATCTCATTAATTGTCATAATTTTTTTTAGTTAACTATTTAATTTATTACAATTGTTGGATCAAATTTTAAAGGTAAAATAATGATTCTCATTGATTTGTAAATATTAAAGCAACCATTAAAACCACACCCATTATAATAGAAAATAGGGCTGACAATTCGAGTAGTGACACGACGACACGACTCGAAATCCGCACGAAATTAGTGGGTTTGGGTTTACTATAAATGAATTTGGGTCATAATTGAGTTGACATGATTAACACGATTAATAAATGGATTGAGTTATAGTTGACCTCCTAACACAAATTGACACAATAACTATATGTGTCATTGATTACGCCCAAACGTGTACAAAAATAAGTGGTCAATTATAGCACAATTAGGACGGTCGATCCCACGAGGAGGTGATAAATTGAACAAGAAACAATTAGTAAATAAAAAGCGTTAGGAAAGTAAGCAATCGAACAAAGAAGAGAAATGAGTGTTTAATGATTTTTTGAACAATTTAAAATGGAGAAAATTCAATAATAAAAAGTGGTAAGGCATTGAGAATCCTCTATATGCTTTGTTCACCTATTTGGATTTTGATTTATAAATTGACTCAATTGAAAGTTTCACATCCCAAACAATCAATCGGAAAATAAATAATTGAAGAACATGTGAATAAAAATGTATTCGAGTAAATAAAATTCTTATGTTTAGAACTAGGAAAAATCATCTTAAGAGAAATCCAAAAGCGACAATATACCGTTGGTAATATTGCAGTAAAAGACTACTCATAAAACAATACCTACCAATATATAGTATCATGCAACAATCACATAAAAAGAGCTTGACTAAATTTATATAAAAGTTGATAATAAAATATATTGATATGAGGAAGAAATATGATAAAAAAAAATTATTTACTCAAATGTATAAAAGTTACAAACCATTAGAGAATCAAAACCCAAATAAGCTTACTACACATATAGGATCATCTCTAGCCTCACCTAAGAACTCTAGCCTAGCTTGCACATAATTCCCATAAAATTCTAAAAAGAAAGTATGAGACTAAGAACAAGAAAATAAGAGAAAATGTATCTATACTTAAGCTCAAAATCAACAACCTAATACACTTTACAAAGACCCTATTTATAGAGTTTTGGGAATGCTAAAAAAAACTATCAGCAAAGAAACAAAAAAATAAAGGAACGGAAACATTTTATCCAATTAAATTGGATTTACAAGGCTTTAATTTGGTGGTAAAGGCTGATAATGGTGGAGAAAGAAAAACCACTCTCAGAAACGTTTAGAACTGAAGGAATTGAAGAGTGCAATGGCTAATACACGTGGCGCGCGCTGAGAAGGAGACATTGTTGTGCATGGGACACGTGGCGAGCTGTGGGAGGAGAGCTGCTGCATGCGGGACCCACGCGGAGAGGAATGCTGAACGACTTGACGCACGCGTGGAGGGAACTCGCCCGAGGGAGGGATCCATGCGCGCCACGCGCGCGTACGTGTGGGGACAGCTGGGTCCCACGTGGTTGAAGTGCAACAGAAAATGACACGTGGCGGGCTTAAGGGACTGGCGCGGTTCGGCTTAGCTTGGCTCGGCTTGGCAGACATCTGCTGATGGGCTTCATTTTCATTTTCTTTGGTTTTGGCCCAAATGTGTCTTATTTCCCTCCCTACAAAACAAATTAAATTAAATTAAAATCAAATACTTCCACAAAATATTAATTCCACAAAAATATTTAATTAAAACTTAATTTATTTAGCAATTATGAACAATTTATGTGCATATTCATGCACTTATCAGTCATCTGCAATATAATAATTTGTGATATAACATGAAAGTTTATATAACATATTAATATAAATAATGTGAATTTTAATATTTGTAGATAAAATTCATGTATTTTTCTTAAAGAAAAAGATAAATTGACTAATAAACATATTAAACCTGTTATAATCGCGTTAAATAAGTCATTATTATATTAATTATTTATTAAATATATTAATTTAAACGAGTTATATGGGTTGACACGATTAACACGATTAATAAATGGGTCGTATTTATGTTGATATTTTTGACACGTCTAATAAACAAGTCGTGTTTAAGTTAATATTTTATGACGCAATTAATAAACGAGTTGACACAAACACGACCCACTAACACAAATGGTCACTTTTAGTAAAAAACGAGGTCTCAATGGCTCAAGGGGCTTAAGTACTCGCCTTACCCTTAAGGGTGTGTTTGGTTGGGTGGAAAGGAATGGAATGGAATGGAATGGAATGGACTGGAATTCTAGTTTGATGTTTGGTTGGATTTATAAGAAAGGAATGATCATTCAAAAGGAATGGCCATTCACCCATTTTGGGTGAATCATCATTCCTTCCTCATATGGGAGGAATGGTCATTTTAAGTTCTTTTTTTATTTTTTTCCATAATTACCCTTCAATATTATAATATAATTAAAATATATTATATAGTAGTTATATCTTATAATATAATATAATATAATATAATATATAA
>NW_010361110.1:106038-109173 GCF_000414095.1 Morus notabilis | reverse complement strand
TAAGGGAAAAAAAAAAAAAAAAAAAAACAAACAAACAAACTTTTGCATTTGAAAATGCAACCTTTTTAGACAAGAGACAAGAATCTGAAGACTCTCAATCTTTTTTGTTTGCTTAGAGTTTATTGAGTCCATATCAATGAATTTAATTTTTCTCAACTGGTTTTTTCTTTTAGTTCTTTGACATGGCTTTGTTTTCACACCCTCAAAAACATAATAGTGATAAACAAGCATTAGAACAAATGAGAGATAAGGCGACGGTTAAAAATCATCGTCAAAAGGTACAATGATGGTTTAAAATTCACCGTTGATTTAGAGTCGTTAAATATCTAAAGGATATACATGCGTGAGAAACCATAAGAATTTAAAAAGGCACATAAGACGACTGTTTTTTCTGAAAAGCCGTCATCTAATATCAACGTTTAACAACGGTTTTTGTAAAAACCGTCGTTAAAAGTATTAAAAAATTTTAAAAAATATTCATATTTTTTTTCTGGAAACTAATTCTTTGCTAAAAAAAAAGTATTTCTTCGAATTTATCACAAATCATTGAACAACACACATGAAAAATTCAAAAAAACATGTTACAAATTCACCTTCTCATACATAATCAATATATATATGTAACACAAATATTTCAAAACTAAAAGTCTCTCTACGAAATCTAACAAGAAAAATACCTAATTATTTGAAAGAAAACTTTAAATCTAAAAAAAAAAAAAAAAAACTAATCTCAAAGAAAAGAAATTTCTAAAGATTAACAAAGTACCCATTTCATGGTGTAATGGCGGATATGGAGGCGAGGTCACGACGGCCGACGACGTATGAGCATGATTGTGAGGCTCTTGGAGGCGGCGGCCAAGTTGAGGGAGCAAGGAATACGTATAGTAATGGGAGTGAGGAGTGTAGAAGAGATGAGATTTGAGAGAAAAAATTTGAAGTGTTGAGAGGAGAGTTAGGGTGTGAGGAAGAGAGAGAGAGCGCTTTGGAGAGTTTGAGATATTTGAGATAACAAACTTATAGTCTGTAAGAGAATGCTCGAAGTTATAGATGAGCTATCAAAGCTTTAAAAATTTTCAGAAAAAATGAGCGGAAAAAAGTCTACCTTTTTTTGTTAAAATTTTTTAACATTAGACGACGGTTTTTAAAACCCATCGTCTAATGTGCGCGTACAGATTTTTTGTTTTTATACTGCATTTTTTTAGCACATTAGACGACGATTTCTTAAAAACGTCATTAAATAGGCGTCGTCAATTTTCTTATTTGTTATAGTGAATGACACACTGTGAAAATGTGAATTAAGCTTATCAATAATTAGTTGATGAGGACAAAGTTAATATCAATTATATTCAAATGATGGCTGCTTAAGCAAACAATAAAATATAACGTTCATCTACTTTCCTCCTATTTTGTGAGGTTTTATTTATCCAAATAAATAAATAATTAACAAGTTGGAAAGAAAGCGTATAAGAAAAATACGCACATTTAATATATATATTGGCATAGTTATGCTGTCAACTTCAAAGGGTTGAAATAAAAAAATCTTGTGATTGACAGAAATTAATTTGCTCATTTTGAATGGGAAATCATGTACTTGGATGAGGAAAATGACTTGTTCCTCGAGTTGCTCGTTTGGTCATTCCTTGAACGTTCTAGTGGTTGCACGCCTAGTGCCCATACGAGAGTTTGATTAATTGATACATTAGTTCCTAAAGAAAAGTCCAATAATAGTTAGATAGTTACGTACACGTGCAGTAATTATTGCTATAATTAGAAACCATAATATATGATACCGAGTATAATAGGATAGGAAAAAAAAAAAAAAAAAAAAAAACCCAAGAAGAATTATAGTGATTTTTCACTCTTAATAAAGAGTTAATATGCTATCACACAGGTTATACAAGAAATTTAGTAGGTTGGTCAAAGTGTTGTTTTTGCACAAACCTCAGAAAAACGGTTTGTGACCAACAATTAGATAGGCTCCACAACTTAACAATTTCAACATAGATATGTAACATTTATCTCTTGTTGAGCTTGGAATAAGTTTGTCAATCAACTTCTATACAGTTAAGAGGATAATGACCCCTCATAACTAGTCTTAAAATGGCTAAGCAACTAATTGTCAATTGTCATGAGTCCAAAAATACAAGTAATCTTTTTCTATCTTTTCATGTAGAATTCTCAAAGTCTAAAGCATAGACACAAAACATTTATTGCAATATGTATTATTCTAAGCAAATCGTCAAATGTTGATTAGCTAGCCATACCATACAGTGACAAAGGATTTTTTTCCCTTTTAATTCCAGTTGACAAAGCAAGAGGAGACACGAAAGAATTTAACTGCTCTCATTATTGAAGCATAACAATGAATATCATGGAACTTTTTCTAGCTCCTTTTGATTGAGATGTGGTGAACACAACTTAGTTTACGTGAGGAAGTGGACAACAAACATAAAACTCAGAAGCATATTCAACTTGATTCTTGGTTATGATTCGTGTATTATTTTGACATTCTTTATTTTACAGCGGTAAAGAACCCGTTTGTTTTATAAATTTGAATTACAATTTAAATTTTTTTATTATATTTTTTTCTCTCACAAAAATTTAAATTTATGTTTAAATTTTCTATTCAAATCTATTAACTAAAAGGGTCCAAAGAAATTGTCTTTTGCGAAAATAACTTGAAAAACCACGCGAGAAATGGTCAAAAGAGATGGCCCTATTATCTTATTCTGCTCTATAAATTATAAAGGAGTGTCTTACCTAGGTTGTGTGTAGTAAATATTGTTTTCTCCACGTGTAAGGCCTTTTTTTCTCTTTTCCATACTTTTAGACCAACATGTTATTTCTGTTTGTATAAGAATGCCTCCTTGCATTATTGTCCAACATTGCCTTCATAAGCAAGAAAAATGGCTAGAGAACTTCTCAACTTGAAGGCCTTTTTCTTCAGGTTTAGAGCTCTGGCCACAAGAATGGGGAGCCAATTTAGCCCGCCATGGAAGCTCAGCACCGCCAGCACGTCGCGCTTGAAGTTCCAAAGCTCATCCTCTCTTAATCAAATATCAGCAGAAGTAGTACCAAACCAGGCTGTAGTGTTTCATTTGGAAGGAGCTTTCTTGAAGTCAAGTTCACTCTTTC
>NW_010361110.1:96956-105637 GCF_000414095.1 Morus notabilis | reverse complement strand
GTTAATATCTCTTTAATTTTTTCTCTAATATATATATATATATATATATATATATATATATATATTTTTAATTGTGTTATAGAGTTAGAATTCTTCTACTACGTACTATTCATGTTTTTCTTTGCTGCAATAGGTGCTTCACTTGGTTAGTGAAAGTGAGAAGAGAAATTGGCAACTTCTTCCTAGGAAGAAATATCCAAAACCATTGATTTTCCATGATGGGAGATTGGCTTTCAAACCCAATTTTCTAGCCACCTTAGAGATGCTTCTATGGCTTCCTTTCGGATTTTTTCTTTTCATCATCAGACTTATTGTTTCCCTACTCCTTCCTCATAAATTGTGCATACCAATCTTATCATTCATTGGAATGACCGGCACAGGCCATAATATGAGGGAAAAATCTCTTGTCACACAAAACAACATTAGCCACACTGTCTGCAACCACAGAACTCTGCTCGATCCCATCTATGTGTCAATGGTTGTGAGGAATCCTATCATGGCTGTCACATACAGCTTAAGCAGAATCTCCGAGCTTATTTCTCCAATCAAGACAGTTCGATTGAAGAGAGATAGGGAGAAAGACTCGGAGATGATGGAGAAGTTGTTAAGCCAGAGTGATCTTGTGGTTTGTCCTGAAGGAACTACTTGCAGAGAGCCTTATTTACTGAGGTTTAGTCCTTTGTTTGCTGAGTTAACCGATGAAATAGTTCCAGTCGCCGTGGACTATCGGGTTAGTATGTTCAATGGGACGACTGCTGGCGGGTACAAATTCTTGGACCCGGTTTTCCTCTTGTTGAATCCAGTAACTTCTTGCACTGTAAAGTTTCTTGAGAAGTTACCTGAAGAATACACGTGGGATTGGAGGGAAATCCAAGTTTGAAGTGGGCAATTATGTGCAGTCAAAAATGGCTGAAGCTTTAGGATTTGAATGCACTAACTTGACAAGAAAAGATAAGTACATCATCTTGGCAGGTAATGAGGGCAAAGTATAGAAAGACTAGAACAAGATTAGCTTTCTTCTCTTTTTTTTTCATGGATATAGTATTTGCCCATGTGATTCTTGTATGGAACTCTGTCAATATTGTGATAGGACACTTGGTTTTGCAATTTTTATTAAGCTTAGTTTGTCAAGTACATTTGTAATAGCAATTGATGCTTGCACAAGAAAAAAAAAAAAAAAACTGAATGAATATACTTCAAAAGGAAGTTCACTAACAATACAAAGGCTTTTATTATGAGTGTTGTTTGTAAATGAATATATTGACATTAGATATAAATAAAATTTAGTAGAGCATGATTTCTTCAGAATGGAAACAAATAACCCGCTTGCATTTAGTATTGCGTGAGAATACAAACAAGCAAACCCCATTTTGCTTTTTATTTTTATTTTTTTGTTTTCTAATTCTACTTCCAATCGTTTAGAAACAAGACAAGTGGCTTTTTCCTTTCACGTCCAGGCGAACTCTTAAAACAAGTGGGGTATTTAAATCTCCATTCTTGAGGTCAATGATAAAGGAACAAGGATGAGATAACGTGGCAAAGAATATACATGGGTGGCATGGAAAAAACAGGATAAGATATGGTATCATAATAACGCTCAAATCATTCTTCGGAACACAAGGAAGTTGAAAAACATTTAATAATATTCAACTTCACGCTTAGTTATAGCGTGCTCTACCGCGATTAAATCTCCCGCGAATTATTTCTTGCTCTCTAAGCAAGTAATGGGAAGAATTTGACGTAATTTTAAGATAAATTGGCCACCATTTTCCCAAGATTCAAAAAACAATTTAGAACAACATGGGACAATCTTTAAGCTGACTGAAGTTCTGAAATCTGAATCGTGTTGATTATGAAATTACTTTCCCAAGCAAAGCAGGCTGTTTGTTTTGTTTCTTTTTTTTTTTTTTTTTTTTGTGGACTTGAGCAAGACGGAAAGTATTTTTATTTTATTTTTTGAATTGAGGGAGGCACTTAACAAGTTGCTCGAAATATAATTACATTTTGACGTCAAGTGGTGCTATCGTAATTAAAAACGATATCTGTTTCTGTGAGAAACGACAGTAAATCATCACTCTCTACTTATAAACAACAGTATTTTTTTTTTTTTTTTTACAACGGAAAGATTTATGAATGAAATAATGAATTGTTAATTTTGACTCCCATAATCACATTAGAACTTAAAACAAAAAAATCACATGCTATCTGTAATGCAAAACGACAATACAATTATGCCGAACAATGCAAAAACGATAAATAAGTTTTTTAGTTCTCCAAATGAAACTAGACTTTCAACTAAGAACGCGTGCTAAAAAATGAACGACAGTACTTTCAAACAAACAAACAAAAAAAAGAAGAAGAAGAACGACAGTTTACCATTCACATAACACCACACGTCGTTTCTCATTTAAAACAGAAAAATCTTAGACAACCAACCCATATGTCGTTTCTGTAACAGATGACAGTAAAGTCGCCACATGAACGACAAGAAATTAAGTGACCAACTTGGGCGCAATCCATCGAATCATATTGGATGATATAGATACGTCAACGATCACTATATCTACCAGTAGTTTTCAAACGATCCAATATGTTCCACGTCATTACCGACCTATTCATCAATGCTTGACACCTGCTGGCTATTTCCATTCGTCTATTGTGGTGGCTTATATATTGAAAGGTGGTTCTATTCACTCTTATTTTGCTCCCCACACTCTTTTTTAACTACAATCCTTGTATAATTCTTTAATAGTTAAATTTTTTTTTACACACACTCTATTATTCTGAAATTATCCCTAATATAAATATGGTTTTATTTATGCCTCTCTTTTCTCTCCACGCCCTCTTTTATCTTTTATTTATATATTTCTTTTATTTATTTGTTGTCTTTTGTTTTTTTTTTATAATGAGCAACTTTTATAAACCAAAGGCCAAACAAGTCAACAAAAGGAACAACCAGGAGCCGCTAATCAGACGCACTCCACTCCAGTAGATCAACTAGCACAAAACTAGGAAGAAAGTGAACAGAAAATGTCCCAAAACAACTTTTATTTACTGTCTTTTGTATTGTAATTGCATGAAGCTTTTTTTTTCTAAATATAAAACTTTAAGAAAAAGAAAAAAGAAAAAAGAAACAATTTTATGCATGAAAATTTTACTATTACATCTTGGAGTACTTGGAAATATTTTTAAAAAATGATTAGCTTAAAAAATTAATTAGTAAACAAATATAAATACAAAATGAAAAATAATAGCAAAGAAAATTCAACATATTCCTCCATAAAAAAAACATTCCTCTATGTAATTTTTTAGAATAATGATTGAAAGGTAGAAATTATGGTTTTGTTCTAGATTTTTGAAATGGTAATAATTTATAATTGCCAATATGATATTAGAGGTGTGTGGAGAGAAAAAAAAAAACCTTCTATCATTAATTTCTTTTTTGTAATAAAATTCAATTATATAATTAAATCTATTGTCCTTTTTTGTTATTTAATTTAAGGGTGTTTTTATAATTAGAAAATTTTAATTTAAAAGAGGTGTAGAGAGTGAAAAGGGGGTGCATATAGAACCACTCATATTGAAATTGTCTTAAGTACAACATCCAAACTTGTTCGGTATGTAACACTAGCTATTTAAGTGTAACATTCAAAAGTTCTAGTTCAACATTTAAAAATTCTATTCTAACACATATATAGCCCATTTAGCAGAGTTTTTACTTTTACTTTTAGTCAATAGAAGAAGAGAAGCAAAACCTGTAACTTTTCAGTAAGTGTTTGGAATCAAGAGCTTAATGGGTCAGAATGATTTTTAAATTTTCTAATAAGCAATGACAGTGTTAGAATTAAGTTTATAATGCCTTAAATAAACTCTGGTACAAGTATCAAAGTCTATTTAGAAGTGTTTTTTTAAGCCACAATTTTTTATTTTGGCTGAAAGCTCTGAAAAGTCAAAGTACTTCTAATAGATCATCAAATACTTTCAGAAGCAGATTTTAGACTTAGCTATGCTAAACATACTCATAATATTAAGCGTCACACTTATACAAACCAAGTGTTACGCATCTAGAAACAATATTGCACGAAAATAAGAAAAATGTTATATTTGCCAAATTATATATATATATGTATATATATTATATAAAACGAGAAAAAAAGAAGATTTTTATAATAATATGGGGAGAGAGATGACTAGGAGAGACCAAAAAAACTTTTCATTTCATAAATGGAATAATACTGTAGTTACAATTTTTAAGTAAAGAAATGATGCCTCTCATATTAAACAACTCCCAACACTTATGTGATGTAATTGAACCACAGTTTAATTTCTTTCCGCGTACCGAAGAAAGGGAATTTTGTTTATTCGGGTGCGCACCATGCATGTACTTTTTGAGCCTTTCTCGTTAAAAATGTTTTTGTGGCAGTAGTTGTATGGAAGATGAATCACCGGCGTCGACACAAATTCAACTTCATCAAAATCGTTGGAGACAGCGGCAGAGACTGCGTCAGTGATAGTTGCAGTCATTCTTGGAGTTGCGGGGGTGGCCAAATGAGCACTGCAACTGTCTACGGAGTGAAAGGGCTGGAGGTGGCGGGGGTGGCCAAATGAGCGTCGCAAGTGTGGAAAGCGCCATTATAGGGGGATCCTTGGAGGTATTTGCCTCCGAGAGGCCTCAAGAAGTGGCCATTTGTTAGAATAATAAACCGGGCTCTTATTAATAATCCTTCGGAAACAAAATTCTTAGTAAACGATCGATGTGGGATAAGAGATAATATATAAGTCTACAGATAACAAAAGGCTTACTCCACAGTCGATGTGGAGCTTAATTAAAGAGCCAAAAATCCAAAAACATATTTTTTCAAATTAATTTCAAATGTTTTAATTTTCATACAATTTTATATAGTTTTTCTTATAATTTTTTTTCTTCCGTATAAGATTAATGTCGACATAAAAGTTGAAGGAAAACTGTCAATGCAAACATACAATTACTTTTTTTTTTAATTATCATTTTTTTTTTTCAAAACCTTTTGAGAGTAGACGTGCATTGAATCATATACATATTTTGGTGTTTAGAAGAAAAAATATATAGAAAGTTTATATTATCTATACGTGATTCAGTTAATGAGTGAGTACATAACCTCTTTAAAAGAATAGGACTAATTTCAAATTTGACCATGAGGAATACTCTTTTGTCTCATCTTGCACCCTAAATTTTCAAATGTCCACACTAATGGCCCTTAGCTTTACAAATCTTGAACTTTCGGTCCCTCCATGAAAAAACTGTTAAAACATAGGCACAGCATGTAAGGTGGACATGATACTTCTAATGAAAGTAATTTGGTAACTAAGGATTAATTTTAATCTTGACCCTAAAGAATATTGTTGTCTCACTACAACAATAAAGACCATTTGTGACAACATTTTTTGCGACGACAAAGGTCATCGCAAATAATACAATATTTGCGACGACATGTCGTCGCAATTACTCCCCATTAAATAAAATAACCACGTCATCGCTAATAACTTAAATGTCGTCGCAAATAATTTTGGAGCGCAAATTTTAATGGTGCGGATTTTTGCCGCTAAGGTAATCCATTTTTTACGATGATAAGTCGTCGCAAATAGTAAGATATTTACGACGACAAATGTCGTCGCAAACAGTTTCATGTTATTTGCGATGACATTTTCTCTTTGTCTTCGCAAATAATCTTTTTAAGATTTCACCAAAAACTAAACGTGGGAAAAATGATCATTTGCGACGAATCAAAAATGACGTATTTGCGACGACATTTTAAATTTATTGTCGTCGCAAATAAGTCTGATCTAATATACCATATCTTCTTCTTCTTCATTTTCTCCCGACGTTCTCTCTCTCTCTCCTGCAAAATCTCTCTCTCTCTCTGCCTCTTCCTGTCGCCGCCGGCCCTCTTCTCTCTCTCTCTTCCCTTCTCTGTCTTCCCTTCTTTCTCTCTCTCTTCCCTTCTCTCTTTTTTCCGATCCTTTCTCTCTTCTTCCCCTCTCCGGCTGCCGCCGCCGCTCCCGCCGCCCCGCCCCCGCCAGGACTTCAAAGAGGTTTGGGTTTTCTCCCTTTTTCTTCTTTTTGTAAATTTTGTTTGGTTGCCGAGAAAATGGAAGAAGAAAATGGAAAATGGAAGATCAAATGTGCACGTCCGAGAAAATTTTATTGCTCTTGTTTTGCTTATCGAGTATGTGCTTGGATTGAGTTACGAGAATTTTGATGCTCTAGGAGTTGAATATTGGGGATTTTGTTTGGGGATTTTGTTCGAGTTTAGTCATTTTATATGGTTCTGAGAATGTGAAAATTTAAACTTGCATTGATTAATCAAGAATTGTGTCTATATGTTACTCTAGATGTTAATAAAATGTTAATTTCGGTGTTTGAAAATTATGTTCGATGTTTTAATTTGATGTAGGCGTTTGAATTTTCGCCTTCGTCGCTGTTTGCCCGGTTCCTCTGACGTAATCCCGCTATTTTCAGTCCCCGTTTAGTGGGTTTGAATTTGTAAGTTTTTTATATTTATTGTACTTTTAGTTTAAAATTGTTGTAGTTTTTGGTTGTATGAATTCGGGATTATGATTTTGATATTTGAATTATGATTTTCTTATATTGTTGAAATTTAGTATATGTTTGTGATTCTTGTTCTGGGTGGCACATCTTGCAGCTATAGTGTGCCAAAATCTTTTAAAATTATTTTTCTGCAGGTTTAGATTTTTGGATCATAAGAAAAATAAGTCGTTATCCTGCCGAAATTTAGTTAGAAAATGAGAATTTAATAAGTTCATTAACAAACTTTAATTAATAAAATTTAATTGTGTTAATAAAGAGTAAAATTAAAATTAATTAAACACATTAATAAATTGTTATGTTTGTTGTTGTGTATAGTTGAAATGCCGATTGACAAAAGTTAGATTTATTTGAGGAACTGATTGTCGGATCAATATTGGAATGGGTATTCTGCTTTTATTGAGGTCGCCAAAAATTATGAAACTTCAAGTGCCCATATCAGCTGTCCTTGTGTAAAATGTAGAAACCATGAAATGCATCTAGTAGAAACTATGAGAGCGCATATACATCGATTTAGTTTTGATCCATTGTATAGTACATGGATTCACCATGGTGAAGTAGAAGTGGTTTAAGGTGTCGACCCAATAGTTAATCAACCAGTAGACGAAATGTTTACAGTCTTACAAGACGTTGCTGGATTAATGATGACCATGAAATGTTGGATGAGACGCATGTAGATCTAGAAGGTGCAAAGTACGCTCAATTTAAGGATCTACTTTCTGAGCTCCTGGTGGGATTGTATCCAGGCTGCACTAAGTATTCATCTTTAAATTTCTTAGTGAAATTGATGCATTTAAAAGTGTTATACAAGTGGTCTAATGAGTGTATGGATGCTCTGTTAAATCTATTGAAAGATGCATTCCCGGATGTGAAGTTACCTTCTTCTCATTATGAGTCGAAGAAGCTCATGAGTAAACTTGGACTGGGTTACGAAACAATTCATGTTTGTAAGTACAATTGTGCTTTGTTTTGGAAGGAGAACGCTGATCTAAAAATGTGTCCAGTATGTAAAACATCCCATTTGAAGAAAAAAAAAGACAAAGGGTAACAAACAAGTGCCGTGGAAAGTACTACGTTATTTCCCGTTAACAGATCGGTTGAAGCGTCTGTACGGTTCTCGTCACACAGCTAAAAATATGACGTGGCACCGAGAAATGATGAAGCATCTGGCCGTTCAAATGATGCGGATTTAATCCGTCATCCAGTCGATGGTAATGAATGGAATGAGGTAGATGAAAAGTATCATGTGTTTTCACGTGAGCCGAGAAATATTCGTTTGGGGTTGGCCGCTGATGGATTCAATCCTTTTGGGAACATAAGCCTCTCATACAGTATGTGATCGGTGGTTTTAACGGCCTATAATTTACCTCAGTGGTTATGCACTAAGGATCCTTATAAGTTGTTGACATTGTTGATTCCTGGGCCAAATTGTAATGACTGAGAAAATTCCAAACCTTAAATAATACAATTCATGTATTTTTAAGCCAAGGATTTTCTTAGAAAATATTATGTTATATTGTGAATGGAGGATTTATGGAATTAATATATGTATTCCTAAATTCTATAGCAAATTTCATGTTAAGTTCATGTTTCGATCAAGTAAATTCGATCGATAAATTCTCACCGTATTTTAAGGCAGAATAATTTTCAGTACAAGTATAGTTTGAGAATCTTAATTTCAAGAATCTCTAAGCACAGCACGATGTTAGCGGCATATAAAAAAAAAACGCACTGACATTTTAAAAGAAGAAAAAAATCCTTAATAGACAGTTAGGTTAAAGTCGCAAGATAAATACCTATAGTAGATGGGTACAATATGAGCTCGGGAGTTGACACTGTCAGAAACGTCATTCTCGGGATAGAATACAGAAAATTAAAATTTAGAATTTGTTCAGTCTAAAATTAATTTCAAGACTTGAAACAGTTTGAAATATTACGCGAGTAAGAATATAAAACAATATTGAATTATTCAGAAATTGATATTGGACTGTAAGTAGTAGATTAACTTACGTAAGCTAAACTAATTACCTCTAATCAGTATAAATTTAATCTGTTTAGAGGAAATAATTGAGGATAAGATCAGGCACGTAATCTT